>NW_028221822.1:0-57015 GCF_014529385.1 Adiantum capillus-veneris
TCTCAAATAGGTACTCTCTCTATGCTCATTAGGAACTTTTTCTTAATGAAATGCTCACTATGTTATCAATTTCCGCTACACACAAGTTACTAGTGCATTGAATGTTACACATAGGCAACCTCTATGATTGAGAGGAGAGCCAGCTTCAAGGCCTTCTGTTGTGTCATGCTCTCTGTGTCAAAGTCAACGTGGCAACTTGGGGAGTTAGCAAAGAAGGCACATATATATACACGTGAGTGAGAGTCAAAGCATTGTGTCCCAAGGCACTTCTTTGTGTTCCAAGCTTCAAAGCTCAAGGCACTTGATTTGCTACAGCACACGAGATAAAGAAGGAGAAGGAGCGGAATGAAGCTCTCGATTCTTGCCTGAGAGAGAGAGAGAGAGAGAGAGAGAGAAGTGGGGAAAATAAGGGTTGTTACCATTCAAAAATAATGTTTTTTTTAATATTTGACTTCCCAAGTGTTTACAGAGCTTCTTCACTCTCCAAATAGCTATGTCCCAGACACAGATTTTTTGCCAACCCGCTCATGCTTCCACCCTTCCATCGCCACTCTCCTGCTCCAAAGTATTTGAAGTCCTCACTTTCCCTCCTTCCCACCCCATTACCCTTTGATAGAGCCACATACATTGTGACCATCTAAGCACCTCCACTATCCTGCTATGCAACCCTTGTGTCTTCAATTATATGACGGCTTCTTGAGCATCCACTACCAAACCTACAACCAGTAGACCCGAGTGAGTTTCATGGGCAAGGCTACCACCATTGAGTGCACCATTACTCAAACAGTACATAGGTTCTCATGACAAAGAGTGCTTTATCAAGTATACATGTCAAACTAAGGGAATGCCAAGTACAACATTTTTTTCAACAACCCTTGGCTAACAATATCATCGTGAATTCTTTTGCCCATATTAGCATCTTGAATAATCCCACATGCCTTCAAGATATAAGCATACATGCTGGGTTGCATTTATACGTCCGTATAACAAAAATTATACGTATAAAACGTCATTATACGATGTATTTCTGAATAATACCCGAATACCCGTATGAAACAATTTTCGATCGAGATATTTTGCGATCGAAAACTTTTTCGAACGAAAAATATCTCAATCGAAAACGCCTATATATATATAACTGTCGCCGTATTCGATCGAAAACCATTCTGGAGCTTTTGGGAGTTAGCAGAGCTTGGAGCTTTTGAGAGATTAGCAGATAGCGACAACCCCTTCAGTTTACAGCGGTTTTCAGGTATATTTTTTTATTTTCAGTAAATACTAACTTTTTTTTTGTGTTGTGTCAGACTTGTATGGTGCAGTAGTTTCGACTCTCACCACAAAGTTGGCTTGCAAGTCATAGGCCACTTTATGGTGTGTAGCCATATGGCTCACTCCAGAAGTGTGTAGAATATAGTCTCCTTTCTCGTGGTGTGTAGTCATATGACTCACTCCAGGGAAGGCTTAGGGTAAATTTAGATTCTCAATCGTATGGTGTAATAGTATACATCTCACCATAGAGATGAGTTAGGATTAGAAGTCGACTCGTGGAGTGTAGTAGACATGATGCTACACCTCTCACTTCAGAGTGGCCTATAAAATTTACAATCTTAAATTAAGTCATTGTTGATTATTCTACATAGAAGCACAAAGATTAACGTTCGTCATTTTAAGAGTGCAGAGATGCATACTTTATGTCCTCTTCATCTCAATGTGACTTTCGTTATTTTTGTGCTTCTATTTCTGTAGTAACATTATTGTTCATCAGCAGATGACTTAATGTTACTCTGAACGTAGATATATACAACAATTGATTTACATTTGAGATTGTTGAGCTGTTTGCTGATGGTTGTGTTGTGCGTTCCACACACTCCATTAGAAATAGCTTATAAAATTTACAATTTTAGATTAAGTTTTTCTATCATATGTGTTACAGAGAAACACGGACGTTACCACTCGTTATATTAAGAGTGAAGAGATGCATATTTTCATGCCCTCTTCATCTTAATGTGACATACTGGTTACTCGTGTGTTTTATATTCCAAAGGAACATCATTTTTCATCATTAAATGACTTAGAGTTGTTTTGGACGTAAACACATACGATAGGTAATTTACATCTGCAATTGTTAATTTATACGCTGATAGTTGTGTTGTGAGTTCCACACACTTTATCAGGGATTAGATTGATAAAAACTATCAATCTATTTTACAACAGCATCCAGGACTTGTGCTGAGAATATCTCACACTAACTGGGCAGTTCACATGTCCAATCCTTTAGATGTGATTTCTTTCATCATCTCACACTTCTCCACATAGCAGGGTCCAGTTCTTGTGCTGAGATATGTGATATGTGGTGGGCACGAGGAGTCACTCCAGAGCTCGGAGTCAGAGTGCCATGGTCTCTATGATAGGGGACAAGATTGCCATGAGTTGAGTTCTGAGTTGGAGGTGGCAGAGGTTGCCAGGGTTGCATCAACGTTCGGTGTCCTCATGTACGAGATGCTGATCTCGAGGCCCGACATAGCAGCTGCAGTGGGAGCATTTGCAGCAGGGTTGATTAGTTGTTCGATGACTGATCTCGGCATAGAGCATAGGGGAGGTTTACAGGTATTGGACCGATACTTGCAGGAGTGCATGAGCTCTTGTAGACTATTTGCACAGCTTGGAGCTAGCTCTGTGTGGCTTCCACAGCAGCGGGATGTTTGTCTATCAGTAGAGCCGGATGCACTAGCTCATCGAGAGTCAGTGGGCATAGGTTGAGAGAATATCTGACCTTCTATTAGTTGTACACTACTAGATCTTGCTTAAAGGCACATTGGCCTTTAAGTGGGAGGTTGTTGGGGTTAAGGCCTATGTGCCTTGACCGGTCGCCCAGGTCATGGGCGCCCGCCCACTGTTACCCTATACTTATAGTGAGTATAATGTATAGGGGGAGCTGCCACTTCACAATCTCCCCACCCACATCGTGTGTGTGTCTCCTTCTCTCTCTCTCACTCTCCGTCTGTGAGGCACGACTTGAGCAGTCACACAGAGAGGTGACAGAGTCAGACATGCATGCTTTGCTAGTGACTGAGCAAAGCAGAGAGTCAGTTGTGCGAGATACTTCTATGCACGATAGACAAGTAGAGCGGTCTTGCTCTAGTGAGTCACGACAGGAGGACGTTGTGCAAGAGTCTATGCATACGGAGTTAGAGCATGAGAGCTCTAGTGAGTCACAACAGATTGAGTGGTCATGTTTGCAGTGGATGATTGCAAAGGAGGCTGAGACGTCAGCGATTATGCAATCATTCCTTTCTATGCTCGACAGTGAGCATGGGGATATAGTTGTGCAGGATATGTCTTCCAGCAGACACCTAGAGCAGCCGGTTTGCTATGAGGTTGCACGACAGGTTGATGCGTCTTTTGCGGACAGTCAGGAGATGCATGTGGCTGACACGCCTCGTCAGTCAGAGATGCCTATTGCTAGGGATAAATATGTTGATGCATACTCCGTAGAGCTAGCAAGACCCGCTAGCATTGCATCGGCATTCGGTGGTCTCATGTATGAGATGCTGATCTTGAGACCGGATATCGCAGCTGCAGTGGGAGCATTTGCAGTTGGGGTTGTCAGTCGTTTGTTGACTGATGATGGCATAGTGCACGAGGGAGATATGCAGGTATTGCGTACATACTTGCAGTACGTGTGCGGTACGTCTGGTGGTGTATGGACTTACACGGGAGCAGGACAGCCGGATGCACACGATCACAGCCAGCCAGTGGGCATCGGTTGAGAGCGGTTTTCTCTCACCTTTTGTAGTCTTTAGACTAGGTTCGCTTGCTTAAAGGCACAGTCGCCTTTAAGTGGGAGGTTGTTGGGGTATAGGCGTCTGTGCCTTGCCCGGCCGCCCAGAGTTTGGGCGCCCACTGACTTGTATACCTTATACATAGCATAAGTGTATAGGGGGCTGCTCACTCTTTGAGTCTCCCCACCCACATCGTGTGTGTATCTCCTTCTCTCTCTCTCACTCTCCGTATGTGGTGCTCCCCGATCCCCTTCACAGATATGGCAGTCACGAAGCTAGCAAAACATCAACGAAAGTTCGTTTCCGAAATGATTGTGAGACACTTTCATTACATGTCAAAGGCAAAGATTAGGCGTTGTTTAAACCCAGTCGCTTCGGAGCATTTTTATCAGCTTACAGAGACTCTGACCAAGTCTGTGTTTGAGCAACTCCAGGCAGAGTTTGCACCAGCTATTTTTGACATAGCCCTCATGACATCGGGTGCTTTAGTAAACATGGTCAAACAAACCATTGGACAGATCATGAGGACCTTTCAGGAACTGAAAAATCCTGCAATTACTTTCTTGCCAAACATAGCTGAGCGCATACATCTTGTGCAACAGCTTTATACAGAGTTCAAGAGCAAGAAAAAGTTAGAAAGAGCAACAAAGCGTGTAAGAGTGGAAGCCAGCTCTTACAAAGCTGCTATTGAACCATAAATCCTTCTTAGAACAGAGCCCGTAGCGTCATCCGTTGTTGCATTAGACCTCTCTCAGCTACCACCTATTTTACACCTTTTACCCGACATAGCCGTCTTCAATATCCAAGCTCCACAGCTGGGAGAGGGAAGATGAGCACATGTGAAGCATGTGGGTGTCACACATCTCGCTTTCAAAGATCAAGTGTATGCTATAAAAGTGTTCAAAGTACACTTACATGGATCCACCATGGAGCAATAAGTCAAAGACGAAGCAACAATTTTGGATATTTCACATCGTGGTATTATCTATCCTCTTGCCATGGTGTGCCACGTGGAGCGACCTATGCTCATTTCACGATTTTGGAATGGCGGCCATGTGGAGCAATGGATAAAAGAATGCATTGCAGACGGCAGCCAGCCTGTCATTTGCGATTACGTACTCACTGCAGGAACAGTAGAGCTATTCCAGGAGAATATTTTGCAGATCAGCAATGCTCTCCTTCAAACTCTGAAGTATATACATACACATAACTACCTCCACAATGATCTACACTCTCGCAATATGATGCTGCATTTTGGCAAAAAAGGTGTTTACGTCGGCATTGTGGATTGGGGTTCGTGCACCAAAACAAATACGACAGCCGGTTTTCCTCCTCTACGCGATATGCAGATAGAAACAAAAAAACAATATGAGAGAGATTATCCATGGGCAGCCCTCGAATGTATATCTAGTAATTCTCCCTCCTGGACCAAAGCTATGGATATTTATTCAATGTGTCATACATGTAAATGCATTTTGAAGTGCTTACCAGATCCCCAAGAACAAAGCAAGAGACATTTTTTGAGTAATGTACTTGCCCATCTCAAAAAATGTCTCTTGCTTTGTTCTTGGGGGTCCGGTAAGCACTTCAAAATGCGTTTACATGTATGACACATATAATAAATATCCATAGCTTTGGTCCAGGAGGGAGGATTACTAGATATACATTCGGGGGCTACCCATGGATAATCTCTCTCATATTGTTTTCTAGTTTCTATCTGCATATCGCATGGAGGAGGAAAACCGACTGTCGTATTTCTTTTGGTGCATGAACCCCAATCCACAATGCCAGCGTAAACACCTTTTTCGTCAAAATGCAGCATCATATTGTGAGAGTGTAGATCATTGTGGAGGTAGTTATGCGTATGTATATACTTCATAGTTTGAAGAAGAGCATTGATGATCTGCAAAATATTCTCCTGGAATAGCTCTATTGTTCCTGCAGGTGAGTATGTAATCGCGAATGACAGGTTGGCTGTCGTCTACAGTGCATTCTTTTTTCCATTGCTCCACATGGCCGCCATTCCAAAATCGTGAAATGAGCATAGGTCGCTCCACGTGGCACACCATGGCAAGAGGGTAGATAATACCACGATGTAAAATATCCAAAATTATTGCTTCGTCTTTGACATGTTGCTCCATGGTGGACCCATGTAAGTGTACTTTGAACACTTTTGCAGCATACACTTGATCTTTGAAAGCGAGATGTGTGACACCCACACGCTTCACATGTGCCCATCTTCCCTCTCCCAGCTGTGGAGCTTGGATATTGAAGACGACTGTGTCGGGTAAAAGACGTGAAATAGGTGGTAGCTGAGAGAGGTCTAATGCAGCAACGGATGACGCTGCAGGCTTTGTTCTAAGAAGGATTTCTGTTTCAACAGTAGCTTCGGAAGAGCTACCTTCCACTCTTGCATGCTTTGCTGCTCTTTCTAACTTTTCTTTGCTCTTGAACTCTGTATAAAGCTATTGCACAAGATGTATGCGCTCAGCTATGTTTGGCGAGGAAGTAATTGCAAGATTTTTCAGTTCCTGAAAGGTCCTCATGATCTGCCTAATGGTTTGTTTGACCATGTTTACTAAAGCACCTGATGTCATGAGGGCTATGTCAAAAATAGCTGGTGCAAACTCTGCCTGGAGCTGCTCAAACACGGATTTGATCAGAGTCTCTGTAAGCTGATAAAAATGCTCCGAAGCGACAGGGTTTAAACAACGCCTAATCTTTGCCTCTAACATGTAATGAAAGTGTTTCACAATCACTTCGAAGACGAACTTTCATTGATGTTTCGTTAGCTTCGTGTCTGCCATATCTGTATGACAAAATTATAAATTAAGAATCTTACGATAAGATTGTACACCATAGTTATTATATAATGAGTGTTAACCTTATATATATTAAATGATGATATAAATTTATTAAACAATATGAAATTATTACAAATTAAAGAAAAAATCTTATGATTATAAACCACATTGTGCGAATCGACCATGAAAATTAAATTAGAAAGAGAGAGAGAGAGAGAGAGAGAGAGAGAGAGAGAGAGAGAGGCCAGGAGTGTGAGATGCTCTCAACACAAGAACTGGACCCTGCTATATGCAGAAGTATGAGATGATGAAAAAAAAATCACATCTAAAGGATTGAAAAATCGTACATGTGAACAGCTCAGCTAGTGTGAGATATTCTCAGCACAAATCTTGGATGCTGTTGTAAAATAGATTGATAGTTTTTATCAATCTAATCCCTGATAAAGTGTGTGGAGCTCACAACACAACTATCAGCGGATAAATTAACAATTGCAGATGTAAGTTACCTATCGTATGTGTTTACGTCCAAAACAACACCAAGTCATTTAATGATGAAAAATGATATTCCTTTGGAATATGAAACACACGAGTAACCAATATGTCACATTAAGATGAAGAGGGCATGAAAATATGCATCTCTTCACTCTTAATATAAGGAGTGGTAACGCTTGTGTTTCTATGTAACACATATGATAGAAAAACTTAATCTAAAATTGTAAATTTTATAAACTATTTCTAATGGAGTGTGTAGAATGCACAACATAACCATCAGCAAACAGCTCAACAATCTCAAATGTAAGTCAATTGTTGTATATATCTACGTTCAAAGTAACACCAAGTCATCTGCTGATGAACAATAATGTTACTACATAAATAGAAGCACAAAAATAACGAAAGTCACATTAAGATGAAGAGGGTATAAAGTATGCATCTCTGCACTGTTAAAATGACGAACGTTAATCTTAATGCTTCTATGTAGAATAATCAACAATGACTTAATTTAAAATTGTAAATTTTATAAGACACTCTAAAGTGAGAGGTGTAGCATCATGCCTACTACCCTCCACGAGTCGACCTCTAATCGTAACTCATCTCTATGGTGAGAGGTATACTACTACACCATACGAGTGAGAATCTAAATTTACTATAAGCCTTCCCTAGAGTGAGTCATATAACTACACACCACGGGAAAGGAGACTACACTTCTGGAGTGAGCCATATGGTTACACACCACGAAGTGGCCTACGACCTACAAGCCAACTTTGTGGTGAGAGTCGAAACTACTACACCTCACAAGTCTGGCACAACACAAAAAAAAAGTTAGTATTTACTAAAAATTAAAAAATATACTGAAAACCGCTGTAAATTGAAGGGGTTGTCGCTATCTACTAATATCTCAAAAGCTCCAAGCTCTGCTAACTCCCAAAAGCTCTAGAATGGTTTTCGATCGAATACGACGACATTTGTATATATATATAGGCGTTTTCGATTGAGATATTTTTCATTCGAAAAAGTTTTCGATCGAAAAATATCTGGATCGAAAACTGTTTTATACGGGTATTCGAGTATTATTCAAAAATACGACGTATAATGATGTTTTATACGTATAATTTTTGTTATACGAGCGTATAAATGCAACGTAGATCAAGATACAAGCCTACATTATTGCATTTGAAGAGATACCCTCTCTCGCATAATGCCACATGCCTTCAAGACACAAGCATACATAATTGCTTTTGGAGAGCTACCCTCTTTGCATCTGGTGAAAACAGCCAAGAGCTTGTTTCCTAGCCCTACCTCTGTGCTGCAATTAGTGATGACATTCCGAAATGACATGAAGCTCCTCAATCACTTTTTGTGCTTTATGAAGTACACCACATTTGCCATACATGTCGACCAAGGCAATGCCAAGCATGACCTTTTTTGTCAACATCCCTCGACTAACAATATCATCATGAACTATTTTGCCCATACCAACATCTTGCATGAAGTCAGATGCCTTCAAGCTACATGTGTAGGTGATTGCATTTGGAGAGATGCCCTCTCTTTGCATCTACTGAAAATAACCTAGAGCTTCCTGGCCTACCCTTGTTGGGCATAACCCACAATCAATGCACTCCAAGAGACAAAATTCTGGCTAGAAGCTCGTCAAGGATTTGTTGTGCTCAAACAAGTACACCACACTTGACATACATGCTGACTAACATGACGGCTAAGTATGTGTTATTTTTAAGTAACCCACAACTATCTCCACTACCTACTATTGGACGTCTTGCTCTGATTCCCTTCTACTTGATCTAGTGTTTGTGTCAGCATGCAATTTTTAAGCTCTATGTCACTTTTAAGTCATTACCAAATATTGTCGTGCCTAAGTCTGCACTTGTTCAACCTTGCTCCATGGACTGGATCAACGACACGTCCACCACGTCTCCCTCTCTCTCTCTCTCAAAAATATTCATTGACATGCCACCCAAAATCCTTTACAAAAGGTTGCCTACGTACCTACATTACCAAAATTACACATTCAAAGAAAGAAAATGCATGTGACATGTGTTCATAAGAAGACATATCCAATGCACTCAATGCATTACTTCCTACGAAAACATGTTCTAGCCAGTGAACCTTCACATCAAATTTAGAAACCAAGACCTGAGCTCGACCACCTTCTGGAATAGCTTCAAACATGTGGTTAGTTCTTGACTCAAGGAAGGGATGTAACACCTATAATCATAAGAGAGCAATTGGCTACATGCTTGGTCATTTTGCAGCACCCGCCATATACCATGTACAAGCAAGAAAGGGGTGATTCACAGAGTTGCAAGGGCAGTAATTTTGTATTCAGTAACTGTAGAACTCCTCAAGTTTGTTCCAACTTGGAAAATTATTCCGCCTGGTGATGGCCCCATGGTCTACTCCACGAAAAGGCGCTATTGTTGCATTAGTGCAACTTGGCCAGCGACATAATCCCGATTCCCCAAAAGAGGAGAGGATGCAAGAGGAGAGGAGAGGATGCATTGGACACCAAAATCTTCAATCTTGTTGACAGGGATGGTTTGACACACAGAGGGTGAAATATATAATCCTTTGGATAAGTGTGAAATGCTCTGATTTCAACTTTTCCAGCAGACATTGTTCATATAAGATCAATGACAACTGCCAAGAAAGGTTCCAAGTATTTCTGATTTTGCAGGTTTGTATTTACATCAATGCCAGAAATCCAGCAACCATAACCAAGGTGAGAATGGTACCAGTCCACTACGTTCTCAAGCCGCCCTACCCTCTTATTAGTTTGAGCATGTTCCACCATATATTCATATGAGCATTAATACGAGTTTCGGTACCTTCGACAGGAAGAACAAATGCATCCATGACGATGATAGTGTCACCTTCAGTCTTGCCCTGCATCATGCCTATCACCTTGATCGTCCCACCTGATTGTGCATGCAAGACCATCTTGAGCCTCAGGACAAGGGCTGAAATTCACACATTCTTGAAGTGCTTGGGCTCTCGCAACGTACCATGGCTTCTGTTGTTGAATCAGCGCTTGCCCTGCCTCATCATAAATATACATGGAGTCTGACTTTGCACCTCCTTCCAGAGACACTATGTTGTTCTCGATCTCCTAAGTTTGACGCGCTGCTACCACAGATGTGGAAGCAGCAGCCATCTCGAGCTTCTCTCACATGCACAAATGCAAGCTACGTTCCTCGTTTAATATTCTCTCTCTCTCTCTCTCTCTCTCTCTCTCTCTCTCCTTGGGTGTGCTTTTCCAGAATTAGCTCACAACCATAGCTTTTTCTTTGTCAGTTGCCTCCTTACCCCAATGTAGTTATATTGTACTTTTACATCTTTCTCGCATGTTCCCCTTAGCCTATAAAACGCATGCATACATCTTATCTTATATCTTATATCTATATTAAGGCTGGGTTCACAAGAGGGCGGCGGAAATAGCAAAGAAAAAGACCCTTTTCCAGGTGGAAGAGCTTCATTTCCAACTCTTCCGCCATCCATCAGTTCACACGGGAGGTGGAAATAGAGAACCAACATATCTTCCGCCGCACCATGCATTCACACAAGGTGGCGGAAGAGAAATTTGATTAACATAAAAACCTTTAGAAAAAACACATATAGAGAAGCTACATTGAAGATGTATTAAAGGAATCTCATGAGATACAAGCTGAAAGAGGACATAAACATAATAAGCATGCCAGTTCTACAATGAAAGGTTTCGTTGCAAAGCTCTACGTAGAAGAGGAAGAAGCTAATGATGATGATGCTTCCATTGATGATGAATCCATCTCTGCCAAGGCATCATTGCCAAAGAATTCTTGTACATTGGCCCTTGCATGCTCTCTATACATTGTCCTAGCGAGATTGTCTCGCCGCTCTGAACCTGAACCAAAGTCATAACCTTCATCGCCTCCTTGAGCACGTTCCATTGCGTCCTCTGTTTGTATTGGCCTAGTAGCACATAGCTCCCTCAAGGAGCAGGCAGCTGTTCTCCGATCCTCTTCCCTTCGAACCATAAGTGCCAAGTCTGCTTCAGCTTCTCGTACCCATTCCATGTCAAAACTTTCTCCGTGGCAAATGCAAATGTTGTGGAGCACAAGGCAAGCAACAACAACATCTGGCACATATTTTAGATTCATGTCACATCTTTTCAGCAATATACGAAACCTTGCCTTCAACATGCCAAAGGCTCTCTCAACTGGCATCCTAGTGCTTGATTGGATGAAATTCCAATAGTACTTTGCATGTGACAATCCTTCTTTGCATCCTTTGAAGGGCACTAGCATATAAGGCCGTGCTGGGTAAGCGCAATCGCCCACCAAACAATAATTGCCCAAGTCACCTTTTGTACATCGTTGCCCTAGCTCGCTTCTAGTGAAGTTTAAGGAGTCATGGACTGACCCAGCCCACCCCACATCATAATTCCATATTGAACAATTTGGGGCCACGGTTAACTGTAGCAGGATTGAATCAAACCCTTTGCGATTGAAGTAATCTACATGGTTGTCCCTTGGAGCAATTATGGGAATGTGAGAACCATCTATGGCACCAACTACAAAGGGAATGTGTCGTATTGCCTCAAACTCACTTGCCAGTGTGGCAAAACGTGAGTTTGAAGGCCATCTAATATAGAGATCCCTAAGGCCTGATGTCACAATTGCCCTAGAAAATTCATGGACAATTTTACACACTGTGCTTTTAGCACACCCATGGAGATCACCTAAGGGATCAAGGTTTGTTCCTGTAGCAAGCCTATTGAGAGCCGTGGCCACTCTACTTTCAACACTTATGGCCTCCCTCATGTTTGTGGTTTGCTTCTTCAAGAAAGGAGCAAGCTTACCACAGAGGTCATGGAAAGTTTCTTTGCTCACCCGTAGACGCCGCTTAAACATGCGTGCCGAATATGCACCCAACAAATAGCCGTTTAGAAAATGTTGTGGCCTAGGGTAGGCCCAAGCTTTTCTAAGCTCATGCCCTCTCCTTCGATTTGCAGTCTTCTTATAATCAACAGAACGTGCCATGCATTGTGTCACATGGAGCCAGGATTGAACTAAAGCCTCCTCGTTGCGCATGTGTGATTCCTTAAGCAACTCATTAATTGCCAAGCAACACAACCAAGCACAATGGAGTGCTAAGTCCTTGGAGAGAACCATCTTCTTCCTGCAATACATTGTGAGAAATAGAGAATTCTTAGTACTATTATTATTTGTATTTGTCATGTGTGTATTTGTATTCAAATAGACATTTCATGGAAACAAAGTACACTAATCATCATGATAAAATGGGTTACAACAGCATAAAGCCTAGATATCCTTGCAAAAAAACATTTCTATGTGTGCATAGCCAAAAATAGAGCATAAGTGCCGAAGACTTCGAGTTTCTCTACTTGTCAGCACTCCTAGCTAGGTCAAGATATCCATTCAAGGTGGCATGCATTCCAGCCAAAATGGAGATTCGCTCTCTCTCCAAGGCATGTTGTTCTTTAGAGGAGTCTTTAAGATGCTCCAAAAGTAGGTTCCCTGTGTTGGCCATTTGGGCCAATGACTCCTCGTACTTTGGAGCTGGGCGACGTGTTGAAGTGGTGGAGGCTTGAGCCTTCTCGGGCTCCGACATCTTTGCCTCTGAAAAAGCGCTATTGTCACCTCCAAGAGCAGTAGGATCTTGGGTGGTTGAGGAAGCATGACTAAGAGGTGTGACCGAAGCTCTATCATGGTAGTATTCATCTACCACATCATACCATTTGCAAGTCCTCTTCCTGTCATTGCCAAAAATGTTATTATGGACTTTATCTATCCTGTATTGAGCTATCACAGCTTGAAATTTTTTACGACAGTTTTCGCTATCTTTATCAAACTCAGGATAAGTGCCGGCCAATTGAGTGGCCACCTTGGCCCACAAGTTGACTCCTTGCTTTTGAGGATTGTTGAATTCCTCATTCATCCCTCCCCGAATGTGAACCAATTGGTCAACCCAAAAGTCCCTCCACTTGCCCTTCCCTTTGTTGTCGTTGTCATCATCGTCCCCCAAGTCAACAACAACCTTCTTTTTGGTTGTCTTTGGCTTCTTCGATGGCACTTGGCTCCCTTGGGCTACCTCCTCATTATTTGTTGATCTCTTCTTGGATGCTTTTGAACGGCCTTTGGAAGATTGAGAGGGGGGAGGGGGGGGAGGTATATGGTTCGGAATTAGAATGGGAGGAGTGCTCGGACTAGCTTGTGGTAGCATAGGAGAATTAGGGCTTGAGACACTTAGAGGAGGTGAGGGATATGGTGGTTGGTTGGAAGGGCGCATCATGAAAGGAGAGGTTGGAGATGGAGAATTCAACATGGCCGTAAAACCATGAGAGGGCATAGGAAATGGTAAATGAGAGAAATGGTTGAAATAAGGTTGGGAGAATTGTGGTTGAGAGAGAATGGTGTCATCGTCCTCTCTTTGAGAATCATGAAATTGAGGGGTGTTGGACTCCATGTTACCTTACCTGCATCACAAGCAAACAAGAGAGAGTTTTAGGACATGCTCATCGAAAAACATTTAAAATAGAGCGTGCTTCAATACATAAGCATGTATACCTTTTCACAAACTTTGCACGTCGTAACGCTCCAACAATCTTCAATCTATCAAGACACACGAGTATAAAGGTTAGTATATCAAAGAACATGGAAGTTGCGTCATTGTGTCGACACAAAATGAAAAAAGAGGAGAGGAAGAGAAGAGGTTCTTCATGCAAAAAAAAATTACCACAGTGGATGCTTCCAAGCCTCACAATGCTCCTTGCAACTTCATGCTGTGCTCTGTGAAAAATGTGAAGGACTCTTTAGCTCCAATGGGGTCTTTTTATAGTTGGAAAAATAAGAACGTTAAGGTTTGCTTTGAAAAAAAAAAAAACGTTAAGGGTGTCTTTTGGAACGTTGAGTTGCAAGTTGGCATGCAATTAAGCCTACGTGGAGGGCGGAAACAGCAACTGGCGAGAGGGGGGGGGGGGTCGGAAGAAAATCGAGGCAACTGTTCCGTGCGCTGGCATGTTCAGCTTTAGCTACCGCCGTGCCTTGTGAACAGCCCCTGCTGAGCCGGCGACCAATGATTGGCTCATGTCCTGCTGAGCGCTGTTTCCGCCGCGCTTTGTGAACCCAGCCTAAAGTGAGAGGGTTTGTTGCCATGTGGTAGCAAATCCCTGCAGGAGCTGCATCCAACTTCGACAGCCTGTAGCCAGCTCTCGACAGACACCGACCTGGAATCCAGTGAGCAGCACACGTGGAATCCACATGGCACTCCATGTTGAGCTGGCTGGCTGTTGAAGAACGCACGGCAAGGCATAGGGTTGCAACCCTCGAAGAGCGCACAAACTCGCTGCCAATTGCTCGAACAGGGCACACATGTACTGCCATGGACGCAACGTCCAAGCCCTCAAATAGCGCACATGTTGCGCGCTGCAATTCCATCCAACCCTTGATATGCGGGCCACCACCACTAGCTACCCTTGACCAATGAGCCCACAATCTCACACCTTGCCTACAAAAAGCAACGTCCCCAGCCTGCAATATCCTATCGCTGCTCTCTTATGGTGCGCACATGCGACGTTCACGAAGGACGTCCAGTGAAAAAGGGCATTCCAACACAGCAAGGCCCACCACGCCCTTGCGCGTATAGAAACGGCTAGCCACCACTGTGGCCGCAATGGAGCCCCCCCCCCCCCCCCCCCCCCGTTCAGCAACAGTTTGCTGCATTTGCATGGCGGGAGCTCACCTGGAGAACTTCCAAGCCTGCAAAAGCTGGTCTGCAAAAGCTGCAACATCTTTACGTGGAGCTCTTTGGTTGCTGGTTGCTCTGCACCATATACATCAGCAATACGTCAGCTAGCAACGATCGCTGGCCGGAGCAGCTCATGTGTACAATGTGACGACCGGTAAGATGCGTTCACTCTGCCATCGGACGCACGACTGAACGTCCCATGTGCGCTCTACATCTGCCCTCACCGCCTTCTTGCACCTACTCTTGCTCTTGCTCTCGCTCAAGCACAACATATTTGGTTGCACAGCTGCACACTCACTGCCAAGAGTCCCAAAACCAGGGGCAGCAGACCAACAACCACAGAAGCCAATTGATTTGCAAGAAATAGGAGCATACTCAGTTTGATTCTCTTGATACCTCCTCCCCTGGCAAGCTTCGTAATTTCCTGCATGTTCTCTCACAGAGCTTTCCTGTGACGCTTGGCTAATGCGCCTTATCTAGCTATACCTTACAGCCCTTTCCCCTCCCAGACACGTCGTTTCGTGTGAAACTCTCTCTCCGTCTCTAATTGATGAGTTGGCAATGTGTGGAGAGAAGGGTTCAACAGTCTCTCGACCAAAACAACAAGTGATAAAATCACGAGGCCTGCCTTCAAAAAACATATATAACGTCTCTCCTTATGTTTTAAAATGCAATGATACCTTGTCTGTCTATCTGCAGCTCAGGATTGGACATAGAGAGCGAGCTGCACTCCATACTTCAATACGCTTTGTGAAGACCGGAAAACTCCATCAAAAGATAACAATTGTAGAGGCAATATTTCCATGTCGCTAGCAAAGAGAACTCCATCAAAAGATAACAACTGCACTTCAGGAACTTTGAAAGAAGAAATGCCTGAAGATTATGAGAAGTAAACGTAAAAGAAGACCTGGGGTAAATACCATACCGATCATGATTGGCTACATCTGGAAAAGCAGACTGTTGTGATGAATCTCCAGGAAATGGAGGATGACGAAGAGACTCGTCTTGTTGTACTGGTATATCCATGTTGCATAGGTGTATATCCTCTTGCTGTGTCTTCTGAAAAGTCATGATGCTGCCTAATCGGGGGATAGACAGGAGGGGGGGCTATTGTGTTTTGAGCGGTTTCTGGCTGAACTGGCACAGGCAACCATCACAAGAAGTTTTAGACAAATTCTCACGATAATTCCCACATTGTGACTTACCTCAACATCATGAGCTTCTGTGAGGGAGGCACTGCATACCTAGCTAGGTATGATTGGGGACAGGGGACCGCCGGCCCAGTGGGGGGGCCAGTAGTCCCTTGCCCCCAATCGTACCTAGCTGGGTATGCGGTGCCTCTCGAGAAGAAGCTCATGATGTTATGCATTGTATGAAAAACACTGAAAAAGACTCCGTTTTCCTACATGAGAAAATTTCTAAATCTTCTTGTGCATAACCAAGTATTTAGATGACATAGTTGTGAAAGAGTATACAATTGATCTAGAGATCATAGAGAGCATCCATAACCAATCCACACAGGCATTACAAGAGAGAAATAGGAAAATACCTCTAGAGTAGCATACCAATGTAAATATATATATATAGAAATCCGCCAAACGCTCCCCAATCTCGGAAAACACAGTTGCAAAAAGACGGCTCCATCTATGAAAGAGAATGTTTCCTAATCAAAGCATGGTTTGCAATCATAAATGCAGCCCTTTGATTGAGAAACACTATCGGAGTCTCAAAAGCTGCGCCCAACAGTACATGTTACATGAGATGTGCTACTACAGACCTCTCTATCCGGACGACATTGCTGCAGGTGTACTTGTAGCAATTCACACACACACACAGACACACAGTTGCTGAAATCAGTGGCAACCCCTTCTCCTCTCCCTCTAGCCAGCTTAGGAAAGAACGACAGCAGATATATTAGCATGGCAGAAGCATACAACAACCCAAGAGAGAGAAGAGACAGATAGATCTAGAGAACAATGGAGGGCAATCAGCCATAGAGAGGGAAGAGCTTAGAGCAATCCATGTAGAGAGAGAGGTACATGATTTATATTGCAACCAAACCTGGTTATACACACATGGCACAACTAGATCATAGTTGTCGATGCTCTGCCTCAATTTTTTGCCCGTATGAATTGGGGCAACAACCCAAGAGAGAATAGAGAGATACTGCACTCGAATGCTAGAGAAGAGAGCAAAAGATGGAGGGCAATCAACCCTTGAGAGATAAGAGCTAATAGTGATCCATCTGCAGAGAGCTCATATAAGTTGGCTATTAAGAACCCACCCCCTAGCTCTCTCAGTGCCGCGGATTTGCCTTGAATATCGTATAAGAGTCCTCCACTTCCCTCTTGACTGGCACCCTGACCTTCGCTTCTACTGCTCTCATAGCCATCAGCCCTAGTTTGCTTTGTCCACCCGCCCGACAGCCTCTGCAGACTTCAGGTCACACGCTGCCCTGCTTGCTTACGTGGACGCCTACGGCCTGTAGCAGACTTGGTGGTTGCAAATAAGGATGTGACATGGCCGATGGCGCAGGTAGGAACAAGCTATGGTGTGTGCATGAGCTCCTCCCTGTACAAAACTAGAGAAAAAAGAGCAAGAAAATGAGAGAAGGGGAGACTCACAGACTCGCTCCCGAGAGCGAGAGAGCCAGAGAGAGAGAGAGAGAGAGAGAGTCTTTATCGTAGAAACACAGAGAGAGTAAATATAACATTTCTCAAAAACTAAAAATAAATTGAAAACCACTCCCTTGTCGTCCCTCGTCGATAAAGCACACGGGGTGCACTCGAGGGATCAACGGCCCGAGTGCATCCCACCGTTGGATCGCAGCTGGCTGGAAAAAAAAAAGCGCGCCACCTGTCCCAATCCCGCCTCGAGCTCGCGACCCCTTCCCACCCACTCGCAGACCTCAACCATCCCGCCTAACGCGCCTCCATGCAGGCAATTCGCCTTTATGTATATAAAAACCTGCCCTCTCTAGGCGCGTCGATCCAACGGCCTAAAGCTCCCCGCCTTGCTGATCGCGCTTGTTGCCGTCGATCCCTCGAGTGACACCCCGTGTCACTTATAAACGAGGCTTGTCGTCCGCTTGTACTCTTGTCGTCGCATCTCCAACACGCTGCAGCCTGCACCGCAGAGAGAGAGAGAGAGAGAGAGAGAGAGAGCAAGAGACTTTTTTTTTGCCCTGCTCCCGACAAAGGAGGTGGCGCATTGCAGGTTTTGTTGTTTGATCCTGGTAGAGGAATTGGTGCATGGAGTGGAAATTGACGTGGCTACAACCCCAGAGCGGCGTGTGCTTTGCAAACTTCAGTGTGCTACCTCTGGCAGAGAAGGTGATGCCAGAGGGGTAAGCCCTTAATGATTAGGGCTAATTTTAAAAAACAGATAATTTTTTATTGGTGACTGAAACAAAAGGCATTCATTACGAAGACAAGGAAATCTATTCAAAGATGTTTTCTTCAAAAAACTTTTGAAAAGTGAGAAGACAGCAGTGAGCACGTGTGGGCTAAGGCCCTAGCACTTTGGGATGGGAGACACACAGAGATTTTTGGGCTCGCGATGATTGGAGAAACCATAGCTCCCTGCTCCCAACATGACATGATGCACCGTAAGCCTCAAAAGGGCACTGCAAGACTGCAGCCACAATAGGATGACCTCCATGCATCGCTTCCTCTGTCAGAAGCAGCACGTTGAAGTTTGCAAAGCACACGCATATAAGGTTACCAATAGAAATTGTCAGTGACCGTGGAACACACTTTCTTAATAAAGTCATCGAATATCTACTAGAGGAATTCATGATCATACATAGGAAATCAGCACCATACCATCCACAAGCCAATGGGCAAGCTGAGGCCACAAATAAAACACTATGCACGGTTCTCACTAAAATAGTGTCAGAATCAAGAACATATTGGGATCAGCAACTACACTCAACACTATGGGCATACACGGTAGCTTACAGAACATCAATAGGAACAACACCATACAACATGGTGTTTGGCCTAAATGCTATACTACCCATAGAGTTTTTAATCCCAACTCTACGAGTAGCAACAAGCATGGAATGGACAGGGCATGAACTCTCTTCAAGGATTAATGATCTTGAAAAGCTAGATGAACTACGCTTACGAGCTGTCGCTTCAATCTATGCTAAAAAGAGAAGACAAAAGAAATTTTTTGATAAACATGTGCGTACCAAAGAGTTCAAAACAGGTGATTACGTACTTGTTTATACCTTGAAGCAACATGCCAAGAAACTGAAAAATCGAGGGATGGGACCATTTGTGATTCATGATCTATCACAGAGTGGAGCTGTCAAGCTTGCTACACTAGCAGGTGAAGAAATGCCAAACTGGATTAGTGGGTGTCGACTGAGAAGATATCATCTATCACTCACACAGGATATGCTCCAACAAATTCATCAAGGAAAGCAAAGACTGAAAGAAAAAGAGAGAGTACGGGAGGAAGCTCAAGCCGAAGCACAAGAACGCATTGCAAAAAGACGGCTTCTGCGACAACAACAACAAAGTAAACCACCATTGAAAATCAATGCCATTCGACTGATGAAGTTGGAGGAGGAAACAGTGGAGCCAATAATTAAAGTCAAAGTGGGCAACAATCAAGTTGAATCAACAGCTTTGCTTGATTCGGGTGCTCAAGCAAATTTGATCTCTTACGGATTATTCCAACAGCTCAAAGTCACAGATCAACTTCATCCTACTCCCCAAGTGCTGGAAAGTAGCACATCACACCCATTGAAAACATTAGGATGGACTATATTGCATGTACAGATACATCAATATATTTACCCACACAAGTTCTATGTGGTGACAGATGAAAGCACACAACACCCAATGATGCTAGGGCAACCTTGGCAAAAAGCATACAATGTGCAGATAGATTGGAAAGCAAAGGCGGTCAAAATTTAGCACAAACATGAACAACAGGTGATAGCTTTTGCTCAGCAATACCATCATGATCAACTAACTGCAAGCCATGCAATCACTGGCAACAAAGACAAAATCACAAATGCCATCAAAGATCAACATGAAACCTGAGACCAACAACCAGGTAAAAGCCAACCATGCTAATTACAGACAGCTGAAGTCACCGGCCACAATGCAAAAATCTAGGCTACCAAAACAAGGTAAACACATATGGATGCGAAAGGATAGAAATGCAATGGCGAAAAAAAAACAATGTAACAACCGGATTACAAAGACGGTTCAACCCAAAACCAAGGTCATAAAACAGATATGGATCCCAAAGAAAATGCTTAGCCATAACCCAAAAGTCACTCACATTTGGATACCAAAGCAAAAGCCAAAGGAACTCCCTTAGGTACAAGCAACAATGGAAAGCAGACATCTTCATGTCAACCAGGAGAACCGATATATGTGGATGCCGATGAAAGACAAACCAGTGGCAAACAAGAAAGTGCCAAACCATCTACAAAAGTCGGCAGCAACAAAATACCAATGGAAAGCCAAGGCCATAAGGCCCATAGCTATTACATCCCAGCCAATTCTATCCTCAGAAACAGCTACGACTCCATCAACACCATCGGCAAAGCAATTGCCTCTTGCCAAAAGGACAATTAAACAGAGAGCAGTAGAGTTACAGCTGCTACTTGCAAAGAAAATAGGAAGCCTCAACAGGGAGTGCCAATAAGCATCTTGCTTATTCCCTTCTCTTGCACAGCATTAATTTTTCCATGCATTGACCGAGTATGCATACAATAGGGCCATATTAATCGGCCAGGCATTAGCACAACTTTTTCAACATATGCACGGCACATACTCCGAGGCGAAACCTTGTCGTCCGGGAGGACTCCGACTAGGAGGGGGGGAGGCATTCTAGAGGCATTCTCAAATGCGGAACCAATGACCGAAACAGCAAAAAAGAACATGATTTTTGACTATTTTAAGGGTTGTTGTTTGATTGCGAAATTTTCTGGAGTAACCAAGTATATATGCCCTTATACAGCATGAAGCTACAGGAATAGGGGGCCAAACGCCAAATCAAGCCCCTAGGTGTGTGTATATAAGTATAAATAGCCATTTTTCAGGCAAAATATTGGTAAAACGGAGAAATCCGGCCATAAAAATTGCATATGAGTGTATATAATGTGTTGAGGTGATGTTTGTGATCTATTATGATTTTTGGGGATTTTCTGGGTTTGATTTGCTATTTTCCTTTTAATTTTGCTAATTTTCGGCAGAAAAACTTCAAAAATACAAAAAGCGGGTAAAAAACAGTCGTAATGAAAAACAAAAAATATGGGGATGACCAGTGACTAAAGGACAACCTATGGTACAGTGGGGGTGCAATTATGAGACTGGAGCGGAAAGCGTGTTTTAGCCAGGTTTTGACCGAAATGACAAATTTCTGGTAAACAGAGCAAATGGAGTCCAAATCAAGAAATTTTTGAGCCTAAACCACATCTCGCAGGAAGATAGGAGCACATGTCAAATTTCATGAAAAGTGGTTCGGGGACCACCATTATAAGAAATTTTCACCCCATTTTTAGCTCATTCTCACTATTGACTTTGTGGAGAGAGCTTTTGCCACCTAGATCGGATTGACCTTCCAGTAGCTTCTACGACGCGCACGTCTACCCGACCAGCTCCAGACATGAGAGGTAGGCTCACCACCTTGAGCTTTTCGCGCATGTTTGTCATTATGTCGCGAAAACTAGCGTAGAGGTCACACACAAAGCGAGCGGTAGAGACCTGCAAGTAGAGACAGCGACCTAACGGCTAACCCGAAAGCAACAAGACTTCATCGGTAGCTTACCCTAGTCTAGGAGACCAGTCCTGGATAGCCAAAGGCAGTGGGAAACCATCGGAAAAAACCCTAAGTCCCAGAAACCGGCAAGAGGCCACCGAATAGGAAATCGGCGAAACGGCGACCAAATGCTACCAAAATTTATGGGTAGGAGCATCTCGACATGCTCGACAAGTCCATATGACCCGCATGACCAAAAAGTGACCCGAAGCGACACTAAACCTCAGAAACGGCATCAGACACACAAAGCGTCAAAATGCACTTGCGACCAAACCGCAAGTTCGTTTGCCACCAAACTTCACGAGCGGCTTTCCTAAACCATCAACAACCAAGTCCTATGGTGGTAGACCACCACAAATCATCAAAGATATGTAAACGCAACCACAGGTGCTTCTAGAGTGACAAATTGCCAAATGGAGCTCCGGTGAAGCCAAAGTCGACAAAAACCATACGGCAAGGATCCCCAAGGGATTGGGAAGCTATGGAGACCAACATCGAGAAATTTCATCGCCAAAAAGCACTCCAAAAGTCAGAAAACGGCTCGGAGGCTCTGAATCCACACAGGGAGTTATACTCTATCCATTTGACTTTTTTGTTGAAATTAGGCTCAAAAGGGACTTAGGGGGGCAAAGGGCAAGCACTGGGAGCACTAGCACTGAAAAAATCACCAGGAGACATCCTACGTGTAGGATGTCTCAAGGGCACTTTTTGGCACAAACCTCATCAATTTTTGTCATGCACATGTTCTGAATGACATTTACAAGCCATACACCAAGTTTCATCACATTTGGACCAGATTTGACCTCATATGCATTGCAAAAACGCAAAGTTAGAGCATAGAGGCAATAATGGGCCATTGACCTACCAAATCTTGTCCAAATCTCATGAAACTTGCACAACACATTCACATACACATCAGCAAACAATCTGTGTGGTCAGGGAGGCAAAATGATGAAAAAGACATCCTACGCATAGAATGTCTAATGGACCTTTTTGGCATGGAAGGGATGTTTTGTCATTTCAGATCTAATTACCTCATCATCAAGAGCCCATATGTCAAGTTTGAAGCCATTCTAATCACTTTTGACCCCCAACACCTTCAAGATACACTTTTTGAGCCCAAAAACACCTCACAGAGCCCTACAAGCATCAAATCTTATCCAAATTCAAATCCAAGAACATGGCCATGTTCCATAGGCCAAGGACAACCCACAGAACAAGTTTCATGCAACTCTGATGAAAAAGACATCCTACGCGTAGGATGTCTTCAGCATAAATTTAGCCTTCTGTGCAAGGAATGACATCATAGGAGCCAATACCATGGTGCAATGAGCCCATATACCAATTTTCAACCCATTTGGACATCAATTGCTACCTATGATGGACATTCTACCTAAATTGTGACCTAAAGCCTGAATCAGTCCAAAAATCCACTTTTTGATATCCAAATTCAAATCCAAGCCTATATCCATGCTCCATGAGCCTTACACTACCTGCATGTCAAGTATGAACCAATTCTGAAGAAAAAGATATCCTACGCGTAGGATGTCTAGATGGAAATTTTTGGCCAGATTTGCACTGTGAGCACATGCACAGCTTCACAAGTTCCTTTTAAGCTATAATTCCAATTTTCAAGTCATTTGGATAAGTAAAACTCAGTTTCGCAGCTAATATGGAAAAAACGCTAACTTTGGATTACTGAGTGCAACAAGATCTATGGCAGCCTCGAAGTCACCTGCAAAGAAGAAAAGAATGACAATCAAAGATTATCTGGACGAGGTGGAACCTTTTGTCATTCCAAAGGGAACACTAAAGCCCACCAACACCTGGATATAGGAAGATCTGTTAGAGTCAAACGACCTAAAGATCTACCAGGGAGTGTTCAAAGACAATGAAGGCAATGTAATAGAGCTACCAATGCTGCCAAGAGAGCTCAATGAATTTGTACGAAGAAAAATGGCCGGCTACTTGGAGAAAATTGACCTCCATAACTATTTCGAAGCAATACCAGCAGGGGTGGACGTCAAAAGAGTATGGGAGTCTGTAACCAGCATCAAAGAGGATGGGGTGGCCAAGGTAACATATTTGCAAGGCAGACCCGATACAGAGATCATCATCACGGAGCGGGTTGTAGCCCATGCACTAGATCTCTCCAATCAGGGAGACAGTGTGACAAAAAGAAGGGATGAAGTCAAGGTGTACAAAGAGAAAAAGGCAAATTACACCTTTGAAGACATTGCCAACCCAAAGGTGGCAATCATGAGCCAATTGTACAACCAGTACTTCCACATGTGCACGAAGAGGCCACAGAAGTAGAGGATGCCGCCAGGTGCAATTGCCACAACGTTTACTTGGGCAATGACAAAAAGCACCCCAAAGATAATCAACCATGCGGCTTACATACATGACAGCTTGGTAAAAATGGGCAACAAAAATCCAACCTACATAGTGCCAGGAGAAATGATAACCAAGGTGGTTTATGCAGCACTACACGCTAAAGGAAGGTGGCCTGATCCCCCATCTCAGAATGATTGGCTAAGGGTAAAAGAAGACAAGGAAGATGAGCCACAAAGAGCACCAAGGGTGGCTACGAGGTTGAAGAGACGCCTAGAGCCAGTTGCAGAGGAGCAACCTGAGCAGAAGAAAGGAATAAAGGAGTCTGCTCAAGTGCCGGCCAAAGAGACAAGGTCACAAAAAGTGGCAAGACTCGAGAGGCTGATGGAGAGTTTCCGAGCAGAAAGAGCCCTCAAGGGTGATTTAAACGAACTCTGGAAGCCATCTCTCGAGTCTATGTCCGGATCATCTAGAAGAGTGCAGAGGGACCGCTTTGAAGATTACATCAAGAATTTCGAGATTCTTGATGCTGCAGCGGAAAACATTCCCCATGTCCCTTTCACCGAGGAGGAAGTGGAGCAGATAAGGCATACATTGCTAGATGAGCAAGAAAGCCAAGAAAGGGAAAGGAAAACA
Organism: Adiantum capillus-veneris; assembly: GCF_014529385.1. Lineage (NCBI taxonomy): Eukaryota > Viridiplantae > Streptophyta > Polypodiopsida > Polypodiales > Pteridaceae > Adiantum > Adiantum capillus-veneris. The sequence goes on from NW_028221822.1 coordinate 24,602, forward strand.
AAATCAGACAGGGACTTAAAAGGCAAACCTGCAGCTTTACCAGAAAGCCCTAAACCCAGCCCGCATCCATCACCACCGCCATCACCACCGCCTAGCAGTCCTCCACCAGAAGATAAAGAGGCTGAGGCCAAACAAGAAGAAAACCAAGCTGAGGAGCAAGAGCAAAGGCAACAACCTGAGCCAAAGGAAGAGGCCAAGCTTGAGTCTGAACAAAAAGGACTAGATGAGGCCTATTATGCATTTTTGGACCTGCTAGCTGCAAGCTATACAAGGGAAGAAGCCGCCACAGTCGCATTCGACTTGGCGAGGACAGGGCATAAGGAACAGATACCAGGCATCTGGCTATTGGAGCTAAAAGAGATTGCTACCGACGCGGTAGACCTGCACCCGCCCTCTAATGACTAGGACGTGGTGATGACCATGCTAGCTGGAATAGGAGCACAATCTATGGCATCAGACGAAGAAATGATAACTCTAAAGGCCACAGAAGAAAAGACCAAGATGGAAAGGGATTCTCTACAGGTACAAATGTTGAGATGTCGAGCTCTACACCTTGAGCTGGCATCCACTACGGGTCTTGGCCGCTTACGGCATTTACTCACTGGCGCGTTAGGTGACCGACACGGAGGATCTCTGCCAGTGATTCTACAGCTGGACTACACTTATAGTGCCAGCCTAGTACGCTTCTAGTGAGTTCACACTTAGTGACCGCATGTACATATGTGCTACTTTTCAGCTTTAGCACTTAGTCATTTTGTACTCTCTTTTCTATGAAGAAGAAGAAGAAGCTTTCCATCTCTGTGTGCTTTGTGCTTGTCTTGTGTAGCCCTCTTGCATCCTCATTCTTGACAACAAAGACAAGGGCTAAAAGAGACAGAAGCTGACCTCCAGGCCAGCTTGGCAACGGCTCTACAAAACTGCCAAGCAAAGGAAGAAGCAAATGAGGCAGCAGCAAAAAGAATACAAGCAGCTGAAGAAGAGTGTCTGCAGCTCAGCAAGTCATTGCAAGATGCTGAAAAAGAACGGGATAATCTGACACTCCAGCTGGCAGAAGAAACAAAAGAAGTAGAGGCCATGAGGAATGCCAAGGAAAAGGCAGAGATTAAACAAGAAGCAAGCCTGGATGAATTCCTTGAGCTCAAGGACCAATTAAAAGTCAAAGATCAAACCATCCAGAGGCTGTGAGCGAGCTCAACTCAAATCATTTCCGAGAGTCAAATATATGAAGATCAAATGCAGGAACTTCAGAAGGAGCTGACTCTCAAGAAGAAGCAGAGGCTGATGATGGCTGAAGGTTCTATCGCAATGCAAACAAGAAGGCGGAAAGAGTAAACGTTGAACTTAATGACCTCCTCGTGACTATGGGCGGAGAAGCCGAAGCGGAAAAGCAGACACTCCTCAAGCAAATTGAGGAGTTGAAAGGCAGGCAACAAGCAGAAGCAGAAAGCTCAGGGCCAGCTTCCAATGAGGGCATCAACCTCGACAATGTGGCAGATCCTGGGGACACACCCATGCCAGAGGAAAGCATAGCAGGATCCTCTCAAGAGCCACAGGATCTAACACAAGAAGAGGAGGAAAAATTGCGTAAGGCAATAGAGGCAGAGCTCAGAGAAAGCACAAAGGAAGCCTTGGAATGGGAGCACCGGGTCTTCAAATCTATGACCATTCAGAAGATCGACGCCAGCAATCTCAGGCGCGAGTGGCTTCAACCCTCTCTCCCGTATCCATTGATGAAATATGAGGCAGCAACAATAAACAAGCGAATAAGAGAAGAGCCAACGGAACCTCTCTACAATGCAGACACCTCGAGGCCAAAAGGAGTAAAGCTCATAGTGGATTCTCAGCCAAAGTGGAGGAAGGCTTAGCTTACCAAGTACCCACAATACCTAATACACTTGGTAGAGGCACCTAAACACATCAAAGACAACCTCAGCTTTTGTCCTCTACCAAGGGTTAGGACGTGGAAGGCACAAGAAATCTTGCAAAGAAGCCAACCCACTTGGCTGAACTACCCAAAGCTGTCGGGCGTAAAGGCAAGTGAGAGAATAAGTGTACAATACATGGTGAAAACCCTAACGGGCGCCATAAAGTTGTTCACTGGCTCACCTGACCTTACATGCATTATGATGAGAAAAATCTGCAGAACCATCCTAGCAGTGTTTGAGACCTTCAAGCCAGGCCAAGTGACCGACAGTATATTCTTCTTCCAGGATACATACAGATGTGCTTATGATCTGTCAAGTCAACCTTCCAAGGAGGTGATACAAGCGTTGTATCAAAGAATTATGTTTCTACCATCCTATCACCTCCAAGCTTTTGAAGAAGCATTCTACACGGGGTTCTTCACCATGCATACAGATATCTTTGGCCCAACAATGCTGAATCTACATGCAAGGTATGAATCACTGCTAAAGATGTGGGAGACCATAAGATGAAGCACCGGATCAAGACCATGTCGGGGACAACATGAACGAGGAGGGGGGGATGTTAAAAGGGTGAGTTCTCGTTGTGCTGACGTCCGTCGCGGCGTACCCGTCCAACATTGGCGCCGCTGCCGGGGACGAAAACCTTAGGTAGGTGACCGAGACTAATCCTTGAGGATTGGGATTTTTGGCTTGCCAAGAGTCTCGCTTTACATTTAGATAGGATCTGAGGGTGGAGGACTCTCTAGGTCTTAGAGGGAGTTTAGGAAGCGTGTGTCTGGCCTAGATCCTTCGACTTAGGTAGAGGAGGTAGACTTAGGTAGTTTTAGGTAGTAATCGAGTTCTAGAGTAGGAGTTGGAGTGGTAGAAGCGGTGAGAGGTGAGCTTGAGAGTCAGGAGAGGCCAAAAAGCAACCAAAAACACCATTATCACCATTTCTTCATGATAGGTAGGAGTAGAGTAAGTAGGACATCATGATTCAGATCTAGAGCATTTCATGCATGTACACTTGCTTGGTAGAATCATTACAAGATTGTAAAAGACGCAAAAAGACGCAAAAGTGTGGTTGAAAACCTAATTGAAGTCCAAAAGTTACTGTGAGTGTTTCTGATATATCTACAGAGCATCAAGAGCATTCTTGTCAGAAAAAAATTTAATTTTAAGCCAGGAGACATCCTACGCGTAGGATGTCTACAGGCCAATCTGGGAGGAATTTTGGGATTTTGAGTTGACCAGTGTGTTCAGAAGGTAGGGTTTACCCTAATTTCAACTGGAAAGGGAAAATTTGGCCATATCTTGACAGGATAACGCCAGATAGATTGAAATTGCTAGACATCCTACCCAAATAGTGCCAAAACGTTAACTTGAGACCAAAACCAGAAGATGGCTGCATGAGTGTGTCTTGCATGATATATTGAGTGACTGAAAGGGGTTTCACCTCATTTGGGTAAGAAAATTGGGTTCAAAGTGGACTTTAGCACTTTCGACTGAAAAAGTAAAAAACAGCTGAAGTTTGGGACTTTTGACATCCAAATCAAAATATAAGCATACCACAGGAATACTGACATCAAGGGGAAGCTGTGGGACAAATCTGGGGTCAAACAGGCCAAAAAAGACATCCTACGCGTAGGATGTCTTCTGAGTGATTTGGGACTCCAAACTGAATTCTGAGTATACCAAAGTGATCAGTAACTCAAGGGGAGCTTAAGACTTGAGTTTAAAGCCATTCTGAAGAAAAAGACATACTACGCATAGGATATCTAATGCAAGAAAATGAAGCCAGACTTTGACTTTGGGCATTACAAGGTGTTATATAGCCTAAAGCAAGCGTGCTAGTCAATTTTGTTCCAATTTGGAGTTGATTAGACTGATCAATACCATCAACAGGCCGTCGGAACATATTTCTGACTCGTTGACCAACTAATAGGTGTCCAAATCAAAAAGTAAAAGCAGATGTAAGCTCAGCACAACAAAGGGAAACAACAGTGCAAAAATCTAGGCAAAACACAGCAAGAGACATCCTACACGTAGGATGTCTATTGGGGCATACTACTGAGAAAATTTGACCTGGCCTAGACAGTGAGGTTCCATTTGGCTTAAGGGTTCCAGAACTTCTTTCAGAAGTGAATTTAGACCTTGTTTGCCCATTTGACAAAGCAAAGACTGAATTCAGACTTTTTCGCGTAAATTGGCCAACATCAGAGGAAAGTATTGTTCCAGATTAGCAAACCTAATCCAGAACATCAGCAGTGTATAAAATACAGTAGTGGTTGAGATTAACTCTCCAGTTATACCAATCATTACTAAGATAACCTCTAGCAAATAAATGCTTTGATTCAATTGCCGAAATTAAAACGCTTGTGTACAGGTATATTCAGCAACAGGGCAAGAAGTTGTGTAGAAACTGACCCATTGCCAGGTGAGTGGTTGAATTTGTGATAAATTGCATTGATAAGTTTGATGAATTTAAGATCAGGAAGATAAATTGTTAGAGACCAGAAGGTGGCAGGTGACCGAGGTAGCTTAGTGTCCACCGAAGAGAGTGTAACTCAGGCAAAGCTAGATCCGCTAGCACCGATTATTGAGGAAGGTAGTGATACTGACACTTCGTCAGACAAATATTTCTTCATGATGGGTAGTCAACAGCCAGGAGGTTTCACCTATGATGGACCTATGCGAGGAGGAAGCACCTCCCAAAATCCTTTGAATGATTCCAGGCTCACGGTGATCTTCTTAGAGGGAACAAACTCAAGAGGAGCCCTAGTCTATTCTGACTATCGAGGCTGCAAGTGCATTTGTATCGAAGAGAGGCCAACACAAAGATTGGAGATAATCCGAGTGTATGATGATGGAGATAGATTCCGAGACGAAAAGGGGAACCACTATTTAATAGTTAGCAACCCTGAAGATTACAACAGATATGGAGATAACATGGCAAAAGGGAAAATGGTTTCAGGAACTCAAGAACCGCCACCAAATATTGATCGGCGCGGAACTATTTTTATGTTGATAAGAAAACAACCAGGATTCCAACTTATAACGAGAATGTGGGAATCTACAAACATGAGAGTGAGGGTATTGTCTCTTACTTTCGCAGCAAAGAACCATATGTAAACGAACTAAGCAAAGACAAGGTTCTCTACTTATTCTCTTATGAAACTGCTACGGGGAAGGGCATAGTTTTTGTTGATAGATACGGGCGAGAATACCAGCGTATTCTCCCAGAGGAAGTAGAAAGAGCAACAGGACCAAGGGCATTAGCATATGCCCCTGAGGAAATGCCGAGAGCCGTCCACACCCCAAGCAAGTCAACAAATCCATTTTCAGATGAGTATGACACTACCTCACATTCCACCAGACCGCAAGCATTCAACAACCAAGACCAACCAGCAAACCAGCCATTGTTGCAAGCATGGCTTCGACAGAGTGCAACAATGGAACCAAACCGAAACCGAGACGATTATCAAGGTGCACGAGGGCTCAGGGTTTTGCAAGAACCACCACACTATTCAAGGTATCAAGCAGAGAGTAAGCCAAAGACACAAGGGTCGACCGAGCCTGGAGGACCACCCATGGAACGAGTTAGAAGAGATGAACCACCTCCAGCGAGAACCGTTAGAAATTATGGCTTAGGAGCACCATTGGGAGAGGAACCAGCCTATTATAGAAGGCGTGAGGAGGTGTATCGACTTGGATGGGGTGATCCAATGATGAGATTTGTAGACCATCGCAGAATTAGACCTTCTCAAGTGCAAAAATGGGTAAACAAGAAATACACAGGAAACAGAGACCCGAGAGATCATGTAGCAGCCTTTGTGCGTGTAATTACAGCCGAAGAGGTGTTAGATTTTCCTACCCAATTTGCAGGGTTTGGACTAACCCTAGAGGATGATGCTGCAACTTGGTTTGACTCTGTGGAGCGTAGAGACTTTGAGTCGATGGAGGAAGTGTTTAACGAGTTTAATGAGGAATTCTCTCAAAGGGGAATAGCTCATAATACCGTCTCACAAATCCATAAATTCAAACAAAAAGATGGAGAATTTGTACGGAAGGCAACCCTAAGACTAAAAAGATATGTTAAGTTCTGTCCTGTTGATCCATTTGCGATAAGGTCGGTTGTTTAGCCTTTCCTGTATCCAAGAATCTCATGAGACCCGTTGAAGGTATGTTGATCCCCTTGTTATGTCTCTCTAACTCAATGACCCTATGGATGACCTCACAAACTCTTTGTTGTTGATCCTCCACCCTAGTAGAACCCATTGTGGATTGTAGGACATCTAACCAACCCACGTGATAGGTGTGACCTGTGTATACGTCGGTTAGAGTTTGAGTTTGTAGTTTGTACTATCAATTCTCATTTAAGAACGCTCCACCTAGGATTGAGTTGCTAGGGGTGTCCTTTGAGCTGAAGGGGATCGGGGAGCACCACAGACGGAGAGTGAGAGAGAGAGAGAGAAGGAGACACACACACGATGTGGGTGGGGAGACTGTGAAGTGGCAGCTCCCCCTATACAGTATACTCACTATAAGTATAGGGTAACAGTGGGCGGGCACCCATGACCTGGGTGACCGGTCAAGGCACATAGGCCTTAACCCCAACAACCTCCCACTTAAAGGCCAATGTGCCTTTAAGCAAGATCTACTAGTGTACAACTAATAGAAGGTGAGATATTCTCTTAACCTATGCCCACTGACTCTCGATGAGCTAGTGCATCCGGCTCTACTGATAGACAAACATCCCGCTACGGAAGCCACACAGAGCTAGCTCCAAGCTCTGCAAAGAGTCTACAAGAGCTCATGCACTCCTGCAAGTATCGGTCCAATACCTGCAAACCTCCCCTATGCTCTATGCCGAGATTAGTCATCGAACAACTAATCAACCCAGCTGCAAATGCTCCCACTGCAGCTTCTATGTCGGGCCTCGAGATCAACATCTCGTACATGAGTACACCGAACGTTGATGCAACCCTGGCAACCTTTGCCACCTCCAACTCAGAACTCAACTCATGGCAATCTTGTCCCCTATCATAGAGACCATGGCACTCTGACTTCGAGCTCTGGAGTGACTCCTCGTGCCCACCACATATCACATGTGTACCAAGAGTATCCGTCTATCCTGAATTTGCATCAAGATCTGGCATAGGCATATCAAGAAATGACTCCACAATACCCAAAATCTCAGCATCCATGTGAGTCATCTCTATCACCTCTGATGACTCATCCTGTTGTGACTCACTAGATCTGTCCCACTCTACCTGTGCATCCGTAGACGCAACCTGCACAACAAGGTCACTGCTCTGCATTCCATGCAAAGCATCCTGCAACCCACAAGCAAAAGAGACTCGCCTACTCTCTCGCTCTCTACTTGGCTGCATGATCACAGAGACAACACCGTCTCTCCCGTGATCCACATGCAATGGGTAACCTGTACCACTCCTGGCACCTCTCGCACCTCTCGTAGTGAAATCTAACATCCACAATCTCTAAGCTGACCAATCGAGATCAAACTCACTGTCAAATCTGGTACATAGCACACATGTCGTAACAAGTAAGATGCACCACTCGGTAATGATAGTCTCACATCTCCTGCACCTGCTATCGCATGCACTGATCCATCGGTCAAACGTACACTACCAAGCATCCCGCTAGAATAGCTACAAAACCATTCACGATGCGGCGTGACATGAAACATAGCATCTATGTCTAGCAACCACTGCGAAGGGAGTGCACTATCCACATGTATAGAATCTCGTGCATAGCTCGAGGTAAAAGTGACATCCCCGTCACTAGTATACTCCGACACTACATCTACCTCAACTGTCAAAGCAACTGGGTCCATGGAATCACTACATACATCTCTGAGACTGCCATGTCTCCTACGATGTCGCATACGACGAAAACAGTGCCGTCTAACGTGTCCAGAATGACCACAATACCAACATGTCACCTGTCGGCGTGCTCGTGAATGTACATGTCTCACACGAGTCCGTGATGACTCAGATCTATCATACATATCATGTAATCTGCGCCAAAGTTCTCTCGAAGTAGTCTCATACATAACAAGAGCATATACAGATTCCGCAAGGTGCAAAGAGAGCGTAGATAGTGCCATCTCCTCTAGCTCTTGCCACTGATCGTCAGACATGTTTGAAGGTCTACCTGCATCACCACTCAATGGTCGATGCAACCCTCGTTGTGTCAATGCATCAAGCATGCACTCTCTCCATGCTGCAAAGTCTGACCCATCAAACATGCACATTTCGGAGAGATCATAATCTGAGCGATCACCTGTCTTTGCCATGAGCAGAATGTAGCAAACTAGAAAGCAAAACCACCTCACCAACAACACCTGGAAACTGTCTACAAATATGGCCAAAAACACAATGTAAAACCTGTGAGACACACTCCAAAATAGAGCTCCCGCAATGTCAATACAAGCCTCGCCTGCTCTAGTATCACACTGCAATCTGTGAGCTAATCACCGAGCCCACAATGTGCGGTATCGATGCATACACACGCACAAATCTCCCACCTGCAGAGAACACCACACGCAAATGCTGAGTGCAACCCGCAATCTCTACCTAGATCGCATAAATGATACGCATAAAACTCCTGGGAAAATTTCGCTAGAGTTTCGACGCAGAATGGCTATCAACACAAAATAACCATTGTCCTGCAAGCTCAATACAATGAGCAATCAATGCGCAACAAACTACACTCAACATACATGCATAAGATCTGCAAAACTATGGCAAACAATGCTCGAGATCACAAGACTCTCCCACCCAAGAGAAAACCACTGTCTCAAGCAAAGAAAGATATACAACTCCTCACTCTTGCGAGAGTGGATACAAAAACACAAAACTGTGTCCAAACTGACAAAACCTGTCAAAGTGAGAGTAAACATTTGATCACAAACTATGGCGAGAATCTGAGAAAAATCCGACAGAATTTCCCCTGAAAACTGAGCAAAAAACTCAAGTACAATCTCTACCATAAACCATAACACTACTCAATGCCAATGAGTAGAAATGCCAAAATGGCTCCACATTTTCACATACAATGGCAATCTGCACTCAACGTACATCAACGGAGTGACCGTGCATAAGCAAGCGCCAAAAGATTTGCAATCCGGAAACTTGATCAATGCGAAAACAATGCTCTCAAGAGAGCTCACCGCCACTCGAAAGTGCTCGCCAAAATGCATGTATAATGGGCATCAACCATGTGCCATAACCATATGCAAACCATCCACAAAGACCATGAATCCAAGCACAAAATCACTGCCAAAGTATCCTGTGAAAACCAGTGAAAGAAGCTCCACCTGTGTGCTCCAAAAACTGCGTCTCTCAAGAGACCGCCTCGGTGGTGTGTAAACTCCTCCGTACTTCGTTGCCCAAGTCTATCAAAAAACCCTCAAACCACAAGCTTAACACAATCTGCAATTGCATCTTCAGCTCAGAACTTATGCACTCAATTTCAAGCATCTCCTGTGCTTCCAAAAGTGTATCAAACTCGCACACAATGCGACAACAGAAAATATGGAATTTCTGTATACAGTCAGTCTGAGCTGAATATCAGCAAAACGGTGAGGAATTTGCAAAAAGTTTCTTCTGCAAAGTTGTAGACCACGTCGAAACGGATGGGCTCTTTGCAATAGAATTCTCATATTTGCATTCTACAAGGAGAAAAACGAATCTGAAAACAGTGCTGCTACGCACACAGTTTTTAGGGCAGCACCTTCACTTACACACAGTCTTCCACACTCCTTTCTGAGCTTCCACAAGAGCATACATCACTCTCAACTGAGCTCACAAGATTTCTTAATCTCTCTACCATCGAGAGTGAGTGAGCTATTGCCTCGAAGCTCTCAAAGCCGTCGTGCTCTCCGCGGTCACCATAGCTCTGATACCAATTGAAGGGGATCGGGGAGCACCACAGACGGAGAGTGAGAGAGAGAGAAGGAGACACACACACGATGTGGGTGGGGAGACTGTGAAGTGGCAGCTCCCCCTATACAGTATACTCACTATAAGTATAGGGTAACAGTGGGCGGGCGCCCATGACCTGGGCGACCGGTCAAGGCACATAGGCCTTAACCCCAACATGAGCTAGATGCAATGTTGCTTTCTAGGAGTTGGTCCTTAGTGATTGCTAAGTCAGGAGCACTCAATTGCTTCCCTGGCAAGGATATTGACATAGGAGCTTTAGATTTTAACTCTCTTCGTTGCTCCATCTTGCGTAAGCTCTCGATTTCCTTTTCCCTTGCTGCGAGGATATATCGCTCAACCTCTTGCACTTCGGCAAGGCTTCTACCATCGGGTAATATGACCTCGGAGAGGAATAACTGTGAAGAGTCAAGCAGTGAATGAAGTATTCACATGCACATTCTCTAAGGGCATCGGATCTACGTTGGTCATGAATGAAGAATTTACTTCCCCACCCCCCTCATTTATATCATTAGCTCTATGTTCGGAGCGAGTGGCTCTACTAAAGGTTTCCTTCAAGCGGCTAAGCACGCTTGGCCCGGACCGCGGTCCCATGGCATGCATGTCTTGGCTTGAGCTATCGGGATTAGGCATTGGGAAACCCTCCATGACATCGTAGTCAGAGGAAGAGTCACTAGCCGCTATGTTCGGGTCTTGGTTTGTACTACCTTGGGTCCCCGCCGAGGGCCCGGAACCTAAAGTAGGTGGATATTGAGAACACGTGTAAGTCGAAATTCTCTCTAGTTGCTTAGTCTCTAGCACACGACCAGAGCGCAGATGCACGTGCCTTTGGCACCCTACAAGCATCCGCGAATAACCTCGAAGGTTAACTGCTTACTTTTTTAGGCGTCCGTTTTTACTCGTTTTTTAATGTTTTTTAATGATCGGTTCTTTTATTAAAGTGTGTGATAGCTCGAAACAAGCGTATCACTCAAAGGGTCGTGGTGTGCTTTACAGCACAATGTTCGGTCATGTAAAGCTTCGTTGGTCCTCAAAAAAGTCGATTTTTAGCTACGTGTGAAACTAAAATATGTAATTTGGAAGGACGACTGAGGCCTGAGCCTGAGCGTGAGCTTGGGCTTGGGTCTGGACTTGGGTCTGGGAGATATTCCCGATCCCGGTCCTACCTTTTTAAAAAAAATTATTTATTTTTTTCTTTTTTTTAAGGATAAGGTCGTCGCGGCCTACGCGCGAGCACACACACACTCTACCTATCTACTTACAACTAATAAGACTATTGTTACACACTAACACACTTCATTAGCTCTCACAGATCTACTTTCTACTTACTGTACTTTGCATTACACATAACTAACAACCTTAATACTAATTCCTTATGACAAAGAAAACACAGTAACCTTTCAAAACTTCATTAACAAAGAAATACACAGTAGCAACACAAAATCCTTCTTCTCAACACACACACCTTCCTTCCCTACCTTTCCTACAGTTGAAATTGCACCACAAAAGAAGCAGAGAGTGCCATTCAAGCTTAGTGTATGGCATTCCCCGGCAGCGGCGCCAAAAATGTGCACGTATGTCGCACGTGTCAATGCAAGGAACTTGCCGATACACTGTGTGCGATCCACAAATGGCTCCAAGAACACAACAAGCCTAAACTAGTAAGCTCAAAGATGGCGATGGTGTGTCACTCACTACTCTACGCTTGTTGTCGTGGAGGATTCCTCGCCGCGAAGAAGAGGAAGACACCGCTACGCCGCGCTCAACCACCTCGCCACCGTCGTGCCGCCGCAATGCTCTATCGCACCTCTCTCTCTCTCTCTCTCTCTCTCTCTCTCTCTCTCTCTCTCTCTCTCTCTCTCTCTCTCTCACGCATACACACACACACACACACACACACAAGGAGATAAAGAAGAAGAAGATGGAGATGGAGCAATGGCACTCTTCAATTGCACAAATGAGAGAATGAGTGAATTTTAGGTTTAATTGACTTTTATATGAGCTTGCCCCATTCACACTTGGGCACTCATGCTTAGCCAACTAATCCCTTGAATGTTCCAGTTAGAGTGCGCCTCTCATCGGCGATCACTCTTACCCTTTTCCTATTGGACTGACAAGCCCGGTACCTGCTGACTCTACCAAATAAATAATACAGCATCCGTCGTAGGTGATAGGAATGTGCGTGAGGGTTAACAACGACCTGGGTAACACCTGAGGGGGATGAAATGCCACCACTCGTACCCTTAAATATGCTAGAATCACTACATATAGCTTCTGACAAGACTCATCCTAGTATAATAAAGAAAACATACAAGTGGGTCCCTAAAGCTTCTTTAGCGACCATAGCTAGTGCTAAAAAAATAGAAGCCTTGTAAGAAACGTCCCAATCGCCCCAAAAAATGTAAGGAAACGTGGCGATGGATTCTTAAACGACTATTGGAAGCCCAAAACTACTATCAAGGAAATGATCAAATCTAGGTTACCTCTCACCTGACCCATGTGAGCCCAATCCTGTAGCTCCAAAACAAATTGACAATCGCGAAAAGAAAAAAATCACAGAATGCTACACACCCGCTTCACAGCTAATTTGGGTACTAAAGAAAGAACGATTTGTTCCACCTAGCTCAAGAAGGGGGGAGTCCCATGAAGCTTCTAGCTCCTCATGTAATGCATCCATAGAGGTAAAAGCTTCTCCACAGCTTCCACTACAATAGTGGACCTCCAAAAAGCTACAAAGGAATCCACACCTCCCAGTGTTCAAGAATCACCTGATGAACCACTTCAAGTTCGATCCTGGGAGAGTACCTTACCACCCTTGCAACTCGATGAGGCACCTAAGGTAATAGAAAAATACTGGCAAAAACCCTCACCTATTAGCAACTGGAACAATTGGTTTCAAAGGGTGACGAGCAAATTTCAAACAATATGACCTACCCAAGGAAGGGGGGAAGTCTTCATTCACGTCAGCCTATTGAATTATTTCCCTCTTACCCTTTTTTCCCTGACCTCTCAATCACCAATCTTAGGGAATGTATATATAAAGCCTTATACTCACAAAAAAGAAAAATAGTAAAGAGCAAGAGCAATTAGCAAACGAGTATGCACAATAAAAGTCAAACATTGACCAGACCTACACATTCACATTTAGTACACTGAAACAGAAACCTATGTCATCAAACACATTTGATCCTCATCACTCTAGTGATGGAGGGTAGGTAAGATTAGTACGATAGGAGTGTTTCTGGTTTAGAGTTTAGTGATTAGCAAAGTTCTTTCTTCCAGTGCCTCCTAGAGGTATTCTTTGTGTTTCCTTGTGTGTACAGGAACGTGTTGGTGTGGTTAGGATTTGGACCTTCATGGAATCTTTCTCTCGTCCACTTTTCAAATCAAGCACGATCATCAACACAAACAAGTGTTTCTTGTCCATTAGCATGGCCCCTTATCTTTTTTGCATCCATGTTTGTCTGCTTTAATTGTGATTGGTAGCAAATATTCAGCGCATTTGTTAGTATCAAACATTAAATTCAATGTAATTTTTGCCATGATCACTAGTCTAGGTTTAAAGAAACAAGCAGTCCGTCGACTAAGCTAGTTTGACCAAGCTAGGCGTTAGAGATCTTCTCTTAATATCATGGGGAATGCCTTTCTAATATTCAATGGTTACTTAGGTTCTTAATCCGATTTAGGCAGCACTGTGTGCAATTTACTAGGGTTACTAGTGGGCTTAGTCCCTATTGACCTTTAGCTTAAGTATTATAAAGGGAGTTTACTAGTGTGATGAGCCTGGGGAGGGTAACAGTGTTATATGACCCCCTAAGTTACAAAATCAAAATGTTGAAAACGAACAAACAAAAAAATCAAAGTGCCACAATGTAAAATCTTAATCTGGAAGAGAAATTTCAACTTGATTTGGTACTCCACTCACATGTATCGCCTATGGTACTAGAGCCCTAGAGGTTCCCAGTGTGGGTGCTTTTCCTTGAAAAGGAAAAAACCCAAGGCATACAATATAAGCACACACATCAAAATTGAATCATTGTGAAAAGACTTTGGGGGGTCAAAGAAAAGGTAATCAGTCAGGCGATGATTTCATGAGAAATTCCTTTTATCATAGCTTAACTACAAGGCCTTCTAGGTATAGCCTCTAGTCAGCCCTCGGACATGAAATACTTGGCTCTCGCGATTAAACAACTTAATTGACCAAAGAAAATTGAGAAGCTTGCCTATGGTATTAATAGTCGATCTCTAGTGCCTTTTGATCGTTAAATTAGTGACCCCATACTTGTTTAGTTTTTTACCTTCACAACTGTTTATGCGTTTGATTATATTACAATGTTTATTGCTGACAAATGGTTTACTATTCTGTTACCAATCATTTTGTCTGCCTACAACTACATATGCTTGTTAATTGTATATGAGAATGCAATTACTGTGCCAATGTTGTTTGATTTTGCAGTGGACTGAAGAAGGCTAAGGACAGTCATCTCAAATGATCTTCCACCTCGACGAACGAACTTCAACTCAATAGCTTCCAAGGACAAAATCTACATCAGGAAGGGGGACATGTTAACCCTCACGCACATTCCTGTCACCTACGATAGACGTCGTATTATTTATTTGGTAGAGTCAGGTACCGGGCTTGTCGGTCCAATAGGAAAAGGGTAAGAGTGATCGTCGATGAGAGGTGCACTCTAACTGAAACATCCAAGGGTTAGTTGGCTAAGCATGGGCGTCCAAGTGTGAATGGGCGAGCTCATATAAAAGTCACCTAAACCTAAAAAACACTCATTCTCTCATTTGTGCAATTGAAGAGTGCTCTTGCTCCATCTCCTTCTTCCTCTTCTTCATCTCCTTGTGTGTGTGTGTGTGTGTGTATATGTGAGAGAGAGAGAGAGAGTGTGTGATCGAGCATTGCGACGACTGTACAATGGCGGTGAAGTGGTTGAGCACGACGCAACGGCGGCTCCTTCTTCTTCACGGCAAGGAATCCTCCACGAAGGCGAGTGTAGGGTGGTGAGTGACACACCCTTGCTCTCTTGAGCTTGCTAGATTAGTCTAGTTGTGTGCTTGGAGCCATTTGTGGCTCGCACAGTGTATCGGCAAGTCCCCTGCATTGACACGTGCAACAGACACGCACAAAGCCTTAGCCTAGTTCCAAACTCTAGGGTCTACGTGAGGATATGGAAGTTCCATATACCTTCATACTCTTACTAGAAGGTTTGTAGCTTCTTTTGTCAAAACAAAGATTAGACATAACACAATAACACAAATCTATAACTTTCAATAAAAGCAAGGTGAAACATTGAGAGATCGTGCAAGTAGTCTGGGTAGTGTAATGTAAGATGTTGAGAACAAGAGATTTTAAAAGAGAGACTTGGCCCTTTATTCTTGGAAGGTCTGCTAGACAAGAAACTTCACATGAATTTGTATAGCATGAAGCATGCTATGCTGAAATCTTGTTTACATGATGCGATTAATTTGGGAGATAGTTATGAGATTCAACTTTTGAGCTTGTAATTGGTTGAAAATGATATTGAACTTGTTCAACTGAGACGCAATATCCTTCTTTCATCCTCAAATCAAAGAAGAAAAATGCTATAGTTAAACTTACATATACTTACAATAAAATTTGGCAAACGTTCGGCACTAGATAGATCATATCTCATCCCAAAACTAGTAGAGAAAATGCATAAATGAATAGTTAGAATTGTGGTCAAAAAATATGCTAAAAATAAACCAAAGTATTGGACTTGATTAGACACTATGTCAACCAAAACTTGTGATAGGGAGACACATACATCAAGTAGAAAACTATGGCAAAAGATCTAATGAAACTCCATCATAATTTTGGCATATTTTTCCATAAAATTCAAATGATTATGGCCATAAACAATGAGTACAGATTGTATCAAAATATGGGCATAAAGGAATTTTGAACCCGATAAGAAACTACCAAGTTGACACTGGTAGTGAGCACCTTATCCCATCTATACATGTCCTATGGCAAAGAGACAATAATTGGAGCTCAAGCAACCTAATCCACCTCACATTGGGAAACTTGGACCTAATGCTTGGTTTCAAAAAACCTCACCATGACCTTTACAAAAAGCTATGCACACACAACTCAAGACAACTGCCACAGTATGCCAAAATTGGCACCACACAGGCGTACAAGGTTGTATCCCCAAACTTCATGCAAAATACGTAGACCAAAACACTACTTTCTAGTAGAAAATGTGCACAAAAAAAGTGCCAAATGGAACAAGCAACTCCCTTCTAAACAAGAATTTTCCTCGATCATTGCATGAGAGGCATAGACTACAAGAGAGAAAAACATACTATCAAATAAGTGCATGAAAATAAGCCATAAATTGCTCTATGTGCATAGATGACTCAAACTTGCATGAATAAGCTTCAAGATCATAGCCATAGATTGCATCATCATATATGGTACTTATAACCATAAGAACATTGAGTTGCAATAAGCCAACTAGATCACCATAAGCAAAAATATCATGATGCATAAGCAAGAAAAAAACTTCATTCGATGCCCAAATCCGTTGATGACAGGCATAAGCTAGCAAAAATAATATCACAACAATATGCCTAAAGAACCATATGTGACTCAAAACTCAGTGTGCCGTCAATTGTCTATAAACTACATCAAAGCATAGATGCTCACCAAAAATCATCAAGGTAAGCATGTACAATAGAATTGCAAAGAATGACTCATAGGAATATAGACATCCAATCTAGAATGTGGACATATCAAAATATAAGATTGAAAAGGAGCCCAAGAAGTGCAATTTTTGGGGTTCCAAAAAATGTTATAGACTCACCTTGTCAGCCTCTCAAAAAGCCCTCAATTGCAAGCCTTTTGCATGGTCTAAACATGGCAAATGTGGCAGAGAAGGTCCATTCCCTACTCAGAAGTGCCAAAAAAGTAATGTTGCCTTCAAAAGTGTCTTGGAAGTTCATCCTAAACTCCAACATGTTTTTATGATACCAAAATGGCATTGAAATGGGTTTTGCATGCCTCCAAGAGAGAGCAAATTGTGTGATTTTGGAAGGGGTGACAGGGCCTGACTAGATGGGCAAGGTAGTAAGACAGGTTTAAGAGGTGAGAATGGGGGCTGAAAGATGGTGTCCCCTCTTGCTTGCAGAGCAAGCAACCTCATCTCCAACTTTCCCTCGTAGTTAGGGGTCCTTTCCACAAAGGAAGTGTCAAAAGAAAAACTTTTTGGGTAAGAGAGAGAATGTGGGTTGTGTTAAAGAGTCAAGTTAGAGCATGAAAACTTGTGCTAGACTAGAGATAAGGTTGGGTGATCTGAGTAGTGAAATCAAAGAATTGATGACATAAGCAATCATGCAAAGTGGCATAAACCCATCTTGTATATAAGGATGTATTCTCAATGCAAAGAGTATGTAGAGGTGCATTGTTCTTGAGTATAGTTTTGAGCTTTATGTTGTCTCTCTCTCCCTCTCTTCTATTGTATACACATACATCATGAATGCTACACTTGTGCACCCTCCATAGCCTATTGCACTAATGATAGGTGTGAAGTGTAGCATGGGATCTTACTCAACTTCTTGGTTCACTTGATTGTGGATAGATTCATTAACTTGAGCCATTCTCCTTATAGGTAGATTAAGCCCTAGCTGCAATGTAGTAGGATTATGCTTAGGATGGTTGCAATTGATCCCCTTTACATTGTATCCAACTTGCATCTGATTTCACTAGTTTGGCTTTGCATTCGAGCACATTAGTTGTGTGTGGGGTTATCTCTCTTCATCGGCTTCTTTTTAAATATTCATGTAAAGAGATAGAGATGGAGAAGCTTGAGCTTTTGCAAGCACACACACACAACCAAGAGAGCACACAACGGAGATGGAGGATGAAGGATGTATCTTCTTCTTCACTACTCAAAATGATGATAAGGTTTGCAAAAAATTAGTAGGAAATATAACATAATAAGATCTATGTACAATTATCAATGTCAAATTACTATTAAGTGAGATGGCAAGATAAGCAAACATCACTCTTGATACGCATACCATATTGATGAAGTCCAATTTTAGTACCACTAGCAATGATCCTCGTGTTTGATACCGTGTGCCAGTGATAAATGTAGGCAAAAAGTCATTCAAGTGTACCATGGCTTGAGTTTGACATCTCAAAACTCCCCCTCAAGTTCAACATCTTCTCTCATCTCTAGGCATAGCTCAAAATTTCCCAAGGCCTTTGTGAAAATGTTTGCAAGTTTTGCATCTATCCTCACGTATGTAAGGTTAATCTCACCAAGATGTACACTACTAAGGTTATCAAAGCCGATGACAATCAACCTATGCTCAACTCTCCAAGTAGCATTTCTAGTTATGCTACCTCACATGCTACCATTGTAGCACTCTTGTACGTGGCTACTACTTGTACACCTCTTTTTGCAAGTCACCATGCAATAATCCATTCTTCACATCCATCTACGTAAAACCCAACCTTTTGTTGTAGTTGCTACAATAATGGTACATACAGTTGCCATCTTGTCCATGGGATTGAGTGTCTCCTCATAATCAATTATATGAGTCTATGCATATCCCTCAAGGGGGGCTCAAGGGAAACCACTCCTCATATATAGCTTGATCACAGTTTAGATATCCACTAACATCCTCAAAGAAAGCGAGATCAAAATCCTACCCAATTTTCCACGAACCACACAAGTATCATAAGTAAGTCTTTGCATAGGATTCCTTAATCTCCCAAAACTTGGCGATGCACAATAATAGCCACACGCCCTATTTTTTCCCGCATCATTCTTGCACTTAGAGTCTTCATAGAGGATATACCAAACTCTTCATCAAAACTTTGGCCGTAGCCACTTGAATCACCATCATCATGACTTGGCCTTGTGGTAGGTGTGGTCATGGGTTCAATGTTTGTACATTATTTTAGTGTAGATAAGTGTGATATGGTTGGGGTATGGAGACTACATCAGCTTTTGAGGCATGAAGGAATGGCCCATCCACGCCGACTAATGAGCTAACAAACAAAAACAACAAATCAAGACCAATTGGAAAACATTCTTAACTACTCGCTTACTAACTAGATTGGGAATTTGGATGAGCACACAAGCTTGGAATGCAATGAAACAAAAGAGGAGTGAGATACTACTCAAATACAATGTGATGGATGTCAAAAATTTACATTCCAAGTTTGCACAAAATCGCCACCTAGCTTTCTTGAGTCATCAAGACTAGCATAGTATGCTTGCGTTAACTTAGCAATACCCCGCTAGCACTTCTCCAACCAAGTATTATTGGAAAAATTGAGTTTAAACCATCTAAAATATAGATTTGAGCGATAGATATTTGGTCAACAACTAGCGCAAATCACACAATGTAGGCAATCATATTGAAGATGAGAAGGAGGAAATACACACAAAAAAAGTACAACACAAAGGGAAACTAGTACGACAATCTAGTGTGAATCGCTAGTGAGTGAGCTAGATGGATAAGTGTGCAATTGTAGTATCATTGGAGAAGGTATGTGTATCCACTAAGGTGTGCCAGCAATGATTGACTGTCCGTGATAGTCATCTAGGAGTAGTACATGTTGAGCTTGACCTCTCAACGCTCCTATCTTTGGTAAACCATATGTGTCAATGTACCACTCTCACTATAGAAGCTATCTTTGATTGAATTGTATTCATGGAATACTCCCACTAAATCTTGACATCTTGCATCATAGCCTCATCACTACTGGGGACAGTCACTCATCAAAATATCCCTATATCACATGCATTGAAGAGATTATTAATAATACCCGAATATACATGTTATATTTACATTATGGACCTATTTCAAAATCCCCAACCTCCTCTAATGTACACATAAAAGTATAAATTTTGGACTATTAATAATCCTTTCCAAGTAACTCACATGATATGATACACATCTTGAAAAGTGACTGCCCCAAGCATCACTTGAGGACAATGCACTAGTTGTCAGACATCATGCATATGTGGACCATACTTAGGAACACATCTAGGTGCATAAAAATATTTTTCACACTTGATGTATCAAAGCTTTTGCTTGTTGTCCAAGTCTACTCACATCATACCAACCTACCTTTAGAGCTCCAGCATTTCCATCCAATGGTTTACATGGCATCACAGCATCACTGTTATGATGGTCAGATTCTTCAAGTCTAAAAAATGTTGGATCATGATCCATGACATTTATAATAGTAGAGTATCTGACTTGATAAGCATGTAGAAATACTTAAGTACATCCTATATTTCAAGGTTGGGCCAAAAATACCCTCTTGGAGATCAAATTACAAGCAAAACAAACTCTTGTTTTCTTGGTCTAAAAAATTGTTTTGAGTACTATTTCAAGTGCAATTCACCAAAATTGCTCTAAATTTTGATACAAAACTCTAAATTGAGTCATGAAAAATCTTGTTAGCAATAGGACACACCAAAAACTGGTTTTGGTTAAAACCATTTTTAAATAGTATTCCCAATTCCAAACTTTTAGGGTGTCCAAAATACATAAGCGGGGATCAACATAGCTTCTAGAAGTGAGTAAAACCCAATGCTAAAAAGTTTATGGACCAAAAGAATCTCTATGTATTCAAGTATGTAAATTCTTAGGGACTGCAAGTTCTGATCGTAAACAAGTATGGATGAGAGTACAAGCTCACCGATCCAATAAAGTTGGAAAGGTACACCTATATAGATACTCCAATCTCTAGATACTACATACAGAAGAGTTAAGCACACCAAGGATATCAAATACCAATCCATAAGTATTTGAGACTCAAAATGCAAGAAGAACCACGGGGAAGAAAAGATTCATATTGACTAGGAGACTCAGTACACACTTTTTTACTTGTGTGTGTGAGCGAGGGATTCTTGATTTCAGTTTCATGTAACATGGTTGCACCCTCATCATTATCATCATCTTATGTCATGCTATTGTATATGTTCTCATAAATTTAGGTAGATTGAATTTACTTTGGACTCCAGGGATAGGTTCCATGGAAAAGTGTATGGCAATGGTGAGGTTTTGGTACTCTACAGAAAGCCTTTGGTAGTGTGCAATGAGGCTTTGATACTCCATAATGATTTATTTTTTGTATTGTATAGATGCTTTACCATTTCTATGCTATGCAACAGATTGCTAAATTTGATACTACACAGACTTTGAAACTATTGAAAAAGGGCTTGACCAGTACTATATAATGAGGCTTTGGTACACAACAAAATAAAAATGAAGTAAAGTAAAAACTAAAATGGTCATCATCATCAATGTCTGAGGATGCCCAACATCGGGTGTTGTCAGAGAATGTATTGCATCGATCGCTATGGAGCATCATTTGTCAGAGAATTGAATAGTTACTTTTAGATTCAGCAAAAATTAATTATGAAAGGAGATAGTTTTCCTTAAGAGAAAGATAGCAATGAGATATAGGTGGTGCCGAGCTAATTTCTTTACAAAATTACACATTAAAAACACTATCATCATGCACATAATTCAAAGAGTACCCAATTAAGATTGACAACTCAATGAGGGCTTGGAGTCGGTCCCCCCTCCAAAAGGACTTGTATTATAATCCTCTCAAAAGAGAGCCTTGTTACAATACATGTTTGTGCTCTTGTGGAGATTTTTTTGAATCAAGAAGATGGTGTTCGTCAAGATTCCATGGTATAACCCTCCTTCTTAAACCCTAAACACCCTAACGGGAAGAAAGGAACTGCAGAGAAAGAGGAAGATGAGGGTGAAAAAAAGTATTTTTCAAGCAAGAGAATTGATACTCCATATATGCATGATCATGGGAAAACTCTTAGCATAGCATAGTATAAGAGAATAGTAGAGACAGAGAAAGAAGAAACTATCATTGGCTTGGATTTGCATCCATAGCTTAGAGCTTGAGCATAGAGTCCGTCTCTAGAGGTCGCATGAGAGAGATAGAGCTCTTGCTTTGCTAAATGGGGCACTTGAGAGAGTATGTGAGAGGAGCAAGAAGAACCGAAAATTTCCACGAGCCCTTCCTTATATGCTTGTGCAAGTGTGCAACTAGACTTCAACTAGAATGCTTAACACTTGGCCAATGAGGTGGGAGCACACCACAATGCAACTCAAGTATGTCACACACTTGTCCTAGCTTGCCTTGCATGAAAGAACTCGCCCCTCCTAGTTTGGACTCTTCTTGTCAAGTGGAGACACCACGCACACTTGTTAAGTTCACTCAAAGCAAGTGTGCTACCTTAGACATGTGGCCTAGTAAACAAAGACCAGAGTTGACTTACTAAATGAGGAAGGGCCGATCTAACCTTAGTCTTTAGCTTTCCCTTTCATTTATGAAAAACCATAAACTTACCCTTTTATTAATTATCTCGGGTGCAAGACCTTTGCACAAACCTTGGACGCTTATGAAGCTGACCCGAGGCTATAGCCTACCTGCCAATATAGAACCTGCAAAATTAGGATAAACTTTGATAAAAATAAAATTTAACCTTGGGCTTTAAAATTTTCACCTCCTATGCCAAACCTTAGCACAATGCTTTGGAGGTGCCGCCAAGCTGCTCCTAAAGCCTGCTAAATTTAGACAATTTGTGGCAAGTTAGAATTTCACTCTAAGGCTTTCCAAATTTCATACTTGCAGTCTAAAGAATTATTCTAATGACTTGAGCTTAGCACAATCACTTTCTATTTTTAGACTCCTATAATTTCTCTCAATCATCTTGTTTGTCATGTACCTTTGATCAAGGATGGTTAGGATCCATTTATCCTTCCTTGAACATACATATGACTGAGATGACTAGTTAGCAATTACCCTTGCTCTTATATCGACTTTTCCCCTGTAACATTTAATGGCCTAGTAACTTGTGTGTAGTGGAAAATAGCATAAACATAGTGATCATTTCATTAGAATAGATTCCTAATGAGCATAGCAAGAGTTCTTGGATGGAGAGAGCGACAAAAAGCATAACACCTGTTACCATATACATGTGGTAGTGATGTGTGTGAACACACTAGGACCGCCGGGGCATTTTTTCCCTCTTTAGGAGGTTTTTTCTCCCGTGCATTGTATATACGCCCATCACTCTAGGGCTATCTATCTTCCCATTGCACACTAAGTTATACACTCTCTATTGTGTGCCTTGAGCTTCCTTTGTCTTCTCCAAGCTGTGTGTGTTTCTCTGCAACCCTAGTTCCAACAATTGGTATCAAAGCAGGTTGCGTCCTCCTGGGCTTGGTCGCCAACTGCTCCAGTACATGCCTGCTCACTTTCTCCGATTTCAGTGAGCTTTGGCGAGCGTTCAAAGGTCGAAAAGTTTTTGATTTGGGCTCATTTCGGGCTCCATTTCCACTACAGGCAGGTCTGCACATGCAATTTTGTCATTTTGTATAGAATTTATGTCAGTGTCGTTTTTTGCATAACAAGTGCCTTATAGTCTTCTACGGTTTGTGCTATATAGCACGTGTTGTTCCCGCTCCATTTCTCCTATTTTTTGGCAGTTTTCACTTCAGGTACAGCATTTACCATGGCTGACAACAACAACACAGATGTGTTCAAGATGTTTGCTGCTGAGGACAGGTTGGATAGGGACAACTACCCTATGTGGGCTTATATGATGCAACATGTTGTTGTGTCAAAAGGTGTCTGGAACATTGTGCAGGGCATTGATACACGTCCTGGTTCTGAGGATGTAGGCGATGTTGAGGATGTTGCAGGTCTTGCTGCAAGGATTGCTGCTGTTCAAGTTGTTTTGCCTACGGCAGAACAAGCTCGTTGGGATATAAAGGATGTGCAGGCTCATGCATTGATTGTGTTGTCTGTGAAGTGCACCATTGTTCCTCACATCCGTTCAGCAAAATCTGCAAAACAGGCTTGGGATATTTTGGCTAGATTTATGCAAGTCGCAATGAGGCTAGAATTGCTTTGCTGTGTAAAGAGCTGGAGTCGAAGATTATGCATGAGGAAGATGATATGGACACTTTCCTTGCTAGTGTCAAGGATATCAATGAGCAACTTATTTCTGCAGGTGAAGTCATTTCAGACAGTTCCCTTGTGCAAAATGTTCTTGATGCCTTACCAGATTCAGACTGATGACCCAAGGGAATCTTGAAGTTGTCAAGTTTGATGCATTATGCACATTGCTGCTGCAAGAGTCAGTTTCTAGAAAAAACAAGACTAGGCAGCGTGCAGCTGAACAAGATTTTATTGCTTCTCAAAGAAAGGGTGGTAACAGTAATGCAGCCACTTCTTATGGTTCTGCTGCGAGTGGCAAAAATTCTGTTCCTAATGCCCCTGTTGGCAGCACTTCGTCTGGCAATTCTGGTGATAAGGGCAAAGAAGATGCGTTGCCATTATTGTAAAGCTAATGATCACTTGATCAAGTCGTGTCCTAAGTTGAAGGCCAAAGAGGCTAAGAAGAAAGAGGGTGGTTCCACTGCAAATGCTGGTTCCACTACAAATGCAGCCATTGTTGAGTCTTCTATGAAAGGAGACTGTGATGCTGATGTTGATGCAGAATGGGCTTTTAGTGCAGAGTCCACTTACAATCCTGTTGTCCATGATGCATGCTTGTCAGTTGCTGCAGATTCACATGTGTGGTATTTTGACAGTGGTGCTACAAAGCACATTACCTCACATCGTGAATTGTTTACCTCTCTCGAGTTTGTCCCTCATGGGAATTCTGTCATTTGTGCCAACAATGCCTCTTATCCAGTTCAGGGAGTTGGAAAGATTGTGCTTACTGCTGCAAATGGCAGTTCCTTCACACTTGTTGATGCACTTTATGTACCTGGGATCAAGAAGAATCTCTTGTCTGTATCCGCACTTGCTAGACTTGGAATTGTAGTCAAATTTGTTGATGACAGATGTACAGTTCATGATCTCAGTTTTGGTGATGAAATTGTTGCATCTGGCCTTTTGTACCGTGGGTTGTATAAGCTCACTTTGTATGACAAGTGTGGACAAAATTTTGCAAATGTTGTTGTTGTAGATTCAAGGGCTATTTCAGATGCAAAACTCTGGCATGCACGTTTTGGTCATCTCAATTTTGCTAGTTTGCTGCATTTGCAGAAATCTGATATGATTGCTTCTTTTCCGCCTCTTGAAGCACCTGTCAAACATGTTTGTGAAGGTTGTATTTTGGGTAAGATGCAGCATTCTAAGTTTCCAAAGGATGGTTCAGCTCGGTCCACATGCAGGTTGCAGCTTGTGCATAGTGATGTTTGTGGGCCCATGCAAACTCCGTCCTTGGGCAATTACCTGTACTTCGTGACTTTCATTGATGATTACTCCATCCATGCATGGGTATTTTCGCTTAAACCGAAGTCCGAAGTTTTTATGTGCTTCAAACAATTTTTGGCTATGGCTGAAAATGTCTCGAAATGTACTGTGGGCACCCTCCATTCCGCTCGAGGGGGGGAGTATATGTCTCATGAATTTAATGCATTTCTGGCTAGTCGTGGGATAAAACACCAATGTACAATGCCATATACACCTCAGCAAAATGGTGTTGCTGAGAGGAAAAACAGGTCACTGACGGAAATGGCACGATGTATGGTCAAAAGTCAAGCTTTGCCACATTCATTTTGGCTTCAGGCCATCATGTGTACTACTTATGTACTTAACAGGTGTCCTACAAAAGCTTTGCAGTCTATTACTCCATATGAAGCATGGCATGATAGAAAGCCTTCTATTGAGCACATGCGTGTTTTTGGCTGTTTGGCATATGCTTTGGTGCCACAAGTGCAGCGCAGAAAATTGGATGATAAGGCTGTCAAATGTATTTTTGTTGGTTAGAGTGCTGAAAGCAAAGGTTACAGGTTGTATCATCCACAAACAAAACGTATTCTGGTTTCACGGGATGTAGTGTTTGTGGAAGATTCTGTTCAGCCTTGTTGTCATGTACTACAGACAGTAATGTAAGCTCACAGGACATTTATGACACTTTGTTGCCTCTTTTCAATGGTGGAAATATGAATGTAAGTTCCAATGAGGCAAATGTTCAGGCTATGGGGGTTTCTGAAAATGTTACAGATCGGCCTATTACTGATGCACATGTACATGATGTACTTGATGAGGAAAGGGCTAAAAATGAGCAGGCTAGAGGTATGCCAAAATAGTTGGTGCACACTTTGCGTGATAGTAAATTGGATGCACCTTTGTCTAGTCGTACTCGTTCAGGCTCTCGCCGTGCATCTTATGCATCAGATTGTTATGCTTTGGTTGTGTTTAGTTTACATGACGTTGAGGAGCCTCTGTCTTTTGATGAAGCACAGAATTCAAAAAATTGGATGGCTGCCATGCAATCAGAATATGATGCACTTATAGAAAATGACAAATGGACTTTATGTGATTTGCCTCTTGGCAAAAAGGCCATTGGTACGAAGTGGGTTTACAAGTTGAAACGCAAACCGGATGGTGAGATCGATCGCCATAAGGCTCGACTTGTTGCAAAGGGTTATGCACAACAAAAAGGCATAGATTATGAAGAGACTTTTGCTCCCACGTAGTGTATGACTAATGTGCGTTTTCTATGTGCATTGGCAGCTCATTTTGGTTGGGATGTACATCAATCAGACATTGTTACTACTTTCTTGAATGGTGACATATTTGAGGAAGTTTATGTAACGCAGCCTCACGGTTTTGTCATAAAAGGACAAGAGGACAAAGTGTGCAGATGTAAGAAGGCTTTGTATGGGTTGAAGAGATCTCCTCGTGCTTGGTATGAGAAAGCTGACACTCATTTGGTTAAACGAGACTTTCGTAACAGTCCAACAGAAAGCAGATTGTATGTAAAGCGTGAGGATGATGTACTTCTCATTGTGGTTCTTTATGTCGATGATTTGCTGATCACTGGACCAAATGAACGACATATTGCTGAATTTAAGGCTGGTTTGAATGCTACTTTCAAGATGAAAGATTTGGGTCTATTGCATCATTACTTCGGTATACAGTTTAAGCAGTGTGATGGTGGTATTGCCTTGTGTCAGAAAAGTTACATAGAGACATTTCTATGTAAGTTTGGACTTGAGGATTGCAAACCTATTGCCACTCCCATGGAAACAGGTTTGAAGTTGTGTCTACATGATGCTGGCGATCCTGTTGATGTCACTCTTTACCAAACTGTTGTTGGCTGCCTCATTTATGTATGCAACACGAGGCTGGATATTCAGTTTGCAGTCTCACAAGTTAGCACATTTACGCATAGCCCAGGGTCTAAGCATTGGCAGGCAGTCAAGAGGATTTTCCACTACCTTAGTGGCACTTTACATCTTGGCTTGTTTATCCCAAGGGGGATCATTGCCGCCAGACTTACATGCTTTTTCGAACTCAGATTGGGCTGGTTGTTTTGACACGCGAGTGTCCACAAGTGGTTTTTGGTTCATGCTTGGCAGTTCATGTATATCATGGTTGAGCAAGAAGCAACCTACTGTGGCCACTTCGAGTTGTGAGGCTGAGTACAGCGCAGTCTTCACAGCTACGGTTGAGTGTGTATGGCTCAGACGCCTTATGGCTGATTTGGGTGTTGGACAGGACACTGCCAACACTATCTACATTGAAAGTCAAAGCGCATTGGCAGTTGCGAGGAACCCAGTTTTTCATGCTCGCACAAAGCACATTGAGGTGCATTATGACTATAACAGGGAGAGGCTCTCAGGAGGAGAGATCAGCTTGGCTTACGTGCCAACACAAGACAACCTTGCAGATCTTTTCTCAAAGGCATTGTCTCGTGAGAAGCTTGAAGCTTTCTGCAAAGCTTTGGGCTTAGTCCCCTTTGTGGACTGATCATGTCCTCAGGGCATGCAACTTCCCTTTACTCATGTTACCATATACATGTGGTAGTGATGTGTGAACACACTAGGACCGCCGGGGCATTTTTTCCCTCTTTAGGAGGTTTTTTCCCCCGTGCATTGTATACACGCCCATCACTCTATGGCTATCTATCTTTCCATTGCACACTAAGTTATACACTCTCTATTGTGTGCCTTGAGATTCCTTTGTCTTCTCCAAGTTGTGTGTGTTTCTCTGCAACCCTAATTCCAACAACACCCAGTTAGATAGGCCTGAACAATACTTCAATAGAGAGAGAAATTAAACTATTGACAACAATTGAGGACCAAAATTACATGGAGTCGGTTCACCCCTCAATATGCTGTTCTTTATAGGTTTTCCCCATCAAGGTAGACATTTTACAATACAATACTTTGTGTTCCTTCAATAACTTGTTGGTGCAACGAAGATGGAAGCTTCAAGCACCAAGCTAACACTTGTTAAACACAAATAGTCTTCTAGAGAGCTTAATTTCTATTGGTTCTTTTATCAAGTGTTTTACAAGGAATTAAACTAAATGTACTCTAGCCTAATTCTCATTGGTCCACCTCTATGGCCATCCAATAGGATTTGAATGCACCTTGGGGGCAAGTGGGCTAGCGAGCTGACATGTGTCCGCTATTTTCTTTGTGTAAAGGGAGCCTGCTAGAGTGTGTGTGTGTGTGTGTGTGTGTGTGTGTGTGTGTGTGTGTGTGTGTGTGTGTGTGTTCCTCAACAACATGTGTCCGCTATTTTCTTTGTGTAAAGGGAGCCTGCTAGAGTGTGTGTGTGTGTGTGTGTGTGTGTGTGTGTGTGTGTGTGTGTTCCTCAACATCATGTAAGCTAGACACAGCCAAAACATAACAATCTGATGCATAAGATGCATGGCTAGAGCCTGAACGAGTACGGCTAGACAAAGGTACATCCAATTTACTGTCATGCAATGTATGCACCAGCCATTTTGGCATATGGCCCGATGAGAGGACCACTGAGAGAACTCCCATCAGAAATCTTAATGGTGGATATGAAGCTAAAGACATTGTTTTAGGAGAGCCAAGAGTAATGAGATTGGTAGCTAAAAATATGGCAAAATGTGTTGCCAAAAAGTACAATGGGTTAGGGGATCCATACGCACATGTTTCACCTTTTAAGCAAGTCTTAAGAGCTAAACAAGTCAAGGATTTCCACACTCAGTACAAGGGATTTGGGTTGACCTTGTGGATTTGGAGCTAATCTCTTCAGATAGCTGGTTCCAGTGTTAGAATTTAAAGCTATTGGTAAGCCATCAGTTCAGTTGATAATATTGGAAAAGAGCCTAGAGACTCTACTAAAATAGTTGTCTGAACTTAAATAGTATACTAAAATGAGATATAGACTGGACAACTAGAAAAGTGTTTGTAGTATCAGATTCATAGTTCAAAAACAGCCAGTACAAGATATAACGGATTGAAGCTCAAATGATTACAGTAGCAGTAATGATTACAAGATGAAGTTACAAGCGAAGAGATTGTAACTCAGAAAATACTTTGGAAGGCTAAAACCAAGAGAACTAGGAAGTAAGAAGCAAGAAGCCCAATTACAATGTAATGGGTCCTATTTATAGCCTTCTAGAAGTTACTGTGGTAACTATCGTGGTAATTACTTGACGTGTGACTGATCCACTGTTCGGCTTTCCAGGAGACAGTTCCCACCTGTTGGAGTTGTCTTCGCCTTCTACATCCTTCCCTCCTTTCTTGAATTTTGGTATAACTCCAAAATTTCTGAAAAATCTATTGCCTGATTTTGAAATGGTTTTGAGGAACCCATCTCGGTTTTTGGTTGAGGTCCAAACCCTAAACCCTAAACCCATTTGTCTGTTTTTTGAGTTGGTCGATGTTCCTCATGAATTGACCTATGTTCCTCATGATAGTACTCTTTTGGAGTCGCTAGCCCTTTTGGTATTGCTAGCTTTATGCCATATTTCATGCTTGTTGAGTGCTTGACACCCCTATAATTGTAATTCCAAGGGTGTCTAGTCAACAAAATTCCAACGCCCTACTGGGAAAATCCTTCGTCTGATTCTGAGATGGAACTACCCAGTATCCTTCCACTGAACCCGCTTCCTCTTGCCCTTCTTCTGTACTAATGCTTCACAAGTTCCAGTGCCAGCATTTTCCTTTTGGATAATTCGATAAATGGCCTCCTGCTCAAGCTAACCCCGCCTTGCTGTGAGCATCTCCAATTCATAAGACGTGAGAGGATTATATGTTTTGGTGTCGGGATCATACAGCGTGTGTCTACCCTTTGTCAAACGGCATCTGGTCAATTTATGACAATGTGAAGCTGTGTGGATCCATCCTTCTGGGAGAGGCTGATTTGTTTTAATCCTTGCTTCAAAGAGTATCTTAGTCATTTCTTTGTATTGTGGCCCCAGACCTAGTTTAGCCGTAAAGTCCTTTTCAGGAATCTTAGAGGACTCCACAGTAAGTTGAGCAGGTGATTTGTGATTTTGGTGAGACCTTTGAGAGATGGATTTTCCATTGTCCCATATAGAGCTTGATCCTCTACATTTTGCCTTGTAGTTCCAGAACATCATTTAATTGTAGATCATCATTGATTAGTGTGTGCCAGGTTTTCCACTCTACAGTGGCTCGCTCATACCAATCCTGAAGATCACCAGTGATGTTATAGTATGTGAGTCGATCCACTGATTTTAGATGTTGAGGATACAAAGCTGGAAAAAACCTAGGCAGCTCAGTCTCTCTAGCAGGCAATGCATACTAGAGAAGTGGGGAATCGGGTACAAACTCCAGAAAGTTGAGAACAGACTGATTTTCCTACTGCATCATCTTCCTAGTGACTCGAACCAGTTGAAACAGTCTTTGAAGAGCAGTTGCCTATTTCCCTACTGCCATTTGAGATTGCGATCCCTTACTGCTGGAAGTCTGATCTTCAATAATAGTTTGTACCCTCTGGTCCAGCACTCCTCTGACAATTTTCATTTGCAGTAGGACTTCTTTCAATTGATTTCTGACCTCTTTCATACATTTATATGTCGGCGTGGCCCCAAGCAGGAGCTCTAATTCAATGGCTAGGGATTGAAAGTCTGCAGTAGACTACCGATATTGCAGTGTGGATTGACCAGCTTATCATCAAAGGCTAGTGCCCATTCAGGTACTCTCTCTAGCACAGCTGGATTCTAGTAGGATGCTCAGGTAATTGGCACAACTTCTGATCATGGAAAGCGGTCGATTTCCAATGTTGGACCGTTTCTTTGGTGCCGACATATAGTCGCTGAAACCATTCTAGATCAGAAAGAAGAACATCATCCTCCATATACATCCTTGTATATATGAGCTTATTGATGTCTTAGCCTCTTGTGCAGTGTGATGAGTTGTAATGAATGTTGCTCATCACCTTTCGAAGCCTCAATACAGCTTTCCCTTTCACATCTGACAGTGTGTTGTTTCTGGTGTACTGGGGAATCTTCAGTGTTGCCTAGTTGCTGATCATCGGCCCCTTGGTCTCCCGACTACTGATCCTTATACTGGTATGGCTGGTCTGTGTTGGGCTAACTATCCCTTGTGGCAGCTCATCCACCAACACCAGATCCTGGAGGCGGAGATGGAGGAGAGTAATTATCATCATCATTCCTATCTGCTGGTTCATCCTCTCTCTCTTCATCCTTCTCTTCTGCTTTCTCAGAATCCTCATCAAGGTCATCTGCTTATCAATGTAGTCCAGAATAGCTTGATTTGCCAAAGCACTGTTATATTCAAAAAGTTTATCTTGCAAATCACTTTGCATTGTTTCCATGAGTGCCCTCAGATTATCCATATTGAAGATGGCATTGCCTTCTGGATTCAGTACATTAGCCAAATTATTGTATATGTATCTGCTTGTTAAGGAGGCTTTCAATGCAGTGTGGCTGGTCAGCAATGAGTTAAAATCAACTCTCTTCATCCTCAGCATAGTTTCAAATCTGCCAGCAGCTCTCTCAGCCTATACCTTTTCTTCATTTAACTACCTCATCTTAAACTCAAGCTTGGATAGCTTTCCTTCCAATGTCTGAATTGTCATGGGGGCTGACTGATTTTGAAGAACACTATGCTGCAATGATTGTGCCCCTATATCTTGTTTCAACTTCTCAACTTGTTGCTCTCTGTTCCTCAGTTCAGCTTTTGACTTAGTCACTTCATCATTAGACGAGGAGGCATCCAACATTTGTCCCAAAGCATGGACAATCGTATTCCAAGATGACTGGATAAGCACTAAGCAGCCATCATTGACCATCACTGGGCAGAGGCAACCAGCTCATAAACTATAACAGGAGCCATATATGGTGATGTGGTAAAGTCAGGTTTGTGCAAGACTAATCGTCGTGTGAGCGGATGAGTCTACAGCTATTGTAATCTATCCTTCTTGGTTAAGGCTAAAGCCAATTCACTGAAAGGGATAGGACTTTTACTAATTGGACTAGGAGGTGCTGGACCTTTTCCCTTATCATTATGAACTACCAAACTGCTCATCACTGGTCATGTCTCTGGCTGGTCTTTGTCTGCACTAGTGCTTGCTGAACTCTATCCCGCTTGCTGGCTAGTCCCAACAGTAATCTTTACTTGAGGCTGGTCTGTCTGGCTAACTGAAGTCTGGTCTACTGAATCTTTTTCAGTAGATTCAGTTTTGACTTGACTTTCCTAACTGCTCTTCTAAAAGCAATCTGCTTCTTAGCCC
>NW_028221823.1:0-56388 GCF_014529385.1 Adiantum capillus-veneris
AGCATGTTAAATTTAATCATCTTCAATTTGCTTTATATATTGAAAGAAGTACATAAATTGATTTGATCCTCTAACTTATAATTCATATATACTCACATATTTTGATGCGTATACATCGAGTTAAATCAAAGTCATATCACTTGAAATCTTTTGTTGTTTTCTTTTTGTTTCGATTGTGGGTAATCTATGATAAATGATCATATCGATATAGTTATATATATATTATATATATATATATAAATATTGAAATTATGACAGTTATACATTTTGATATCTGTGTTGTATTCGAAGATTCACGTTTAAAAACATTTGTTTGACATAATTCTTTTTATTCTTTCGGGATGATTTTTAAAGTGTTATGTTTCAATGATTTATATAGTTACATCTCAAATACTTACAATTTAGATGATTTATTTTTATCTTTAATCGATATCGATACTTATACTTTGAAAGTTACATTATTTCTCTTCTTTATGAATGTCGATGATTATATTTTTGATGATTTATCAAAGAGTTATACTTTAACGATTTATTGAAGAGTTTTATTTGAATTTTTTTCTCTTTTGATTATAAAAATCAAAGAGTTATATTTAATGAACATTTTAATTTATTGATTTATATCATTTATTTACATATAGATGTGAAAAATTATAATTTTGATAATTTATCAAAGAGATACATTTTAATAATCTATTTTCAGCCAAAATATAAAAAAATTATAGTCTTTACTTATGATCGTTTGTTATTGAAATTTATAATTTTATGTGATGATTAAGAGTCATTCTTACTAATCAATCATTATTAAGATGGTTATTACTCCATGGAGTTGTTCCATGATGTGTTTTCATGATGATGATAGAAGTGGTTCGTATTATTCATTATTTTCTATTTTCTATTTTAAAATGATGATTACTCCATGGAGTTATTCTATGATGCCATGATGCATTTTCATGATGATTACAAGGCGTTCGTATTGACCATTTGTTACTAAGATTATTATTATTCCATGGAGTTATTCCATGATGCCATAACGCGCTTTATTCCATGGAGTAATTCCATGATTTCATGATGCGTTTCCATGATGATTACAAATTGTTGGTACGGATTGTTCTATTATTGATATGGTTATTATTCCATGGAGTTGTTTCATGGTGCCATGATGGGTTTTCATGATGATGACAAGGCGTTATTATTGATCGTTCATTTTATTAATATTTCATGGAGGTATTCCATGATTCCATGATACGTTTTCACGATGATTACAAGTTATTTGTATTGATTGTTTTTTATAATGCCATGGAGTTGTTCCATGATTCCATGATACGCTTCCATGATGATAAAAAGTCGTTCGTACTAATCATTCATCTTGTTGATAAGGTTATTCTTCCATAGAGTTGTTTCATAATTCCATGATACATTTTCTTCATGAATAATTCTTTTTTGTATTGATTGTTTACTATCGAGATGGTTATTCTTCTATGGAGTTGTTTTGTGATGCCATGACACATTTTCATAGTGATTAAAACTTGTTCGTACTAGTCGTTTATTACTGATATGATTATTGGTTTATAGAGTTGTTCCATGATGCCATGATACATTTTCTTGATGATTAAATATTGCTCGTATTGATTCTTTTTCATTGACGTGATTATTCTTCCATGGAATTTTTGCATGATGCTATGACATGTTTTGATGATGATTAGAAAGTGTTCATATTGATCAATCGTCACTAAGATGATTATTGTTTTATAGAGTTGTTTCATGATTTCATGATATTTTAGAAGTCATTTATACTAATCCTTTATCATTGAGATGATTGTTATTCCATGGAGTTGTTTCATGAGTTCATGATGCATTTTCATGCTGATTACAAATCATTCGTACAGATCATTTCTTATTCAGATGGTTATTCTTTCATGGAGCTATAATGTCTTGATGTATTTTCAAGGTGATATTAGAATCCATTCATATTGATTATTTATTACTAAGATGGTTATTCATTTATAGAGTTGCTCCATGGTGTGATGTATTTTCATAATCATTTTTTACGGAGATAGTAATTTTTTCATGGAGTTGTTCTATAAGATATGCTATATTTTTTATAATTAATAGAAGTCGTTTCTATTTATTTTGTTAGTAAGAATTTTATTCATTCGTGGAGTTCTTTTATAATACCATGATAGAGTTTCATGATAATACGGATGGTTTCTCATTGAAATGGTTTTATGTTCCATAGCATTGTTTCATGGATGACTTAGTATAATTGAGATAGTTTTTTGTTAGATAGAGTCATTTTAATACGATGATATTTTTTCATGATGATGATTTATTATAATTGAAAGAATTATTATTGCATGAAGTCAATTCATTATACCATGTTGTTATTTTAAGCTCATTTGTAATGATTAAGATGACCGTTTTGTGATTTCATGATATTGTTTTATGATATTTTGTTATGTTTATTATTCTATATATTTATTTTATGATGCCATGATGTTCTTGCATAACGATTTTTGGTGATCTAGATAGTTTTTACTTCATATAATTATTTCGTGATGATTTCTTGTAATTTCAACGATTTTTTATTTTTATGATGAAAACATCAATTGGAACTTACAATCCTCAACTCGATTGACATTGAAAAAGCTTAATTTTGATGCGGAATTGAAATCCATTTTCATTCTACGTTCTTTACATGCATCATGGCATACATTTAAGAATGCCACTAGTGTGCAAAAATCTATGGTCCTTGACAGGGATTTCATTGACGTAATCACAATCGTGTGATTACGTTAATAACTATAGTATTTACCCGGCCAAGAAAATCACGTGATCACGTTAATTGTTAACGTGATCTTGATGGTGACCTGCAAAAACCAATAGAGCCGATAGGCCCGTCGGGCTTTCCCATCTTCCCGGCGGTGCGCGCCGGGCTGTAGTGTTTTACCGGCGGGCCTGCCGAGAAAATGGGAAAGCCCGGCGGGCTAGAATGTATATAGTAAACTTCTTCTTACTTTGGCATTTTAACTAGGAAAATCCCTGGGGAGTATATCCGAGCACCGGGTATAGTCATCTCCTTGTGAATTGACCTAAGGTTACAGACTCACAGGTCCTTTTCTTGGGCCGAACGTGATTCTTAATTCGGTAACCACTTCTGAAACTATTTAAATCCTTCATCGAACATAAAGGTACTAAACCAAAAAAATTGAGAATTTGGAGAGTCATGCTCATTGTGATGAAGCCATTGGTCCATAAAAGGGCTGTAGTTGGTTGTAGAAGATGAGCATATTTAAATAACGAGTTGATAGTCAAGGGTCGGATGTCCTGTACTAGTGTATTGGGTATATAAAGATCCTTGAAGTTTTTCATTTTTCCACATCATAGATTTGAACATTTTCACTGCACAATATGAGAGCTATAACCCTTAATTGGGTGAAAGTATCTTTTATATATTGAATTGGATGCATAAGGGGGCTACAATCCTTGATTGGGTACAAGTAGTCCTCATTGCTCAATTGTGTAATTGTATTGAATATTTCATTGCCTTGTTTTATGCATTGGTTTATATAGGGAGTAAATTATGTATTATATTTAAAAGATTGTTAGTGCATGAGATGGTCAATCATCGAAATTATTTCTTTCATGTGTGTTTTGAAAATAATTATCATCATTTCAATGTAAATGTTGATGATTCTTTGTAGCATGTGAAAATAGTTGTGTCTTATTGTTTTCACATGGAAGAGGATATATAACTAATCATTATATTTATAATTACATTGACAATTTCATATTATTTTTGTTTCCATAATGTCATGTAGAGAGTGCATCGCAATGTGTATGTCCTCTCAGAACATATGTAGTCGATATGTGAAATTGACTAGAGTGCATTGCAAATCTCATATTGTGTAGATTTGATTGATTTCTAAGTGATTTCTTTTATAATATATTGACAAGTTTTTTTATTTATTTTAACTGAACATCTAGTTCTCATGTCTGCAGTATTAAATTGATAGCAATGGAGAAACATGTCGGCACCAGTGATACGAAGAAGGCAAAGAATTAAAAAGCCCCTAGCAAACATGGTTTTTGAATCTCAAATCAAAACGATTGTATTTCATTCATTGGAAGTTGAATGATGGATGGAAGCAAAGTGATCATATTTATGGAAACAAAAAGAGGTTGTGATCAAGCTACTAAACAACTTCCAATGGATGCATTTGCAGCTTTATCTATCCATGATGATAAGAGTCAAGCTGAACGAGATTGGCTTCTTTTTGAATTTAGATCTAGCAATAGCCCTATAATGACAATAAAAGATGGATATGAAGGACAAAAATCACAAGAAAGAAAAACAACAACAAAGACCGCACCTACACAACAATGCCAAGCATTCCTTGCAAATTGGAGCACATGTGCTAACGCATCTACGAGCTATTTGTGGTTGTAAGTGTTGAGCTTATATGTGAAGCTACTCAATATATGGCTTCTCTATATATGGCACCTAGGTCCCCTCTATATACACATCATCTCATGTGTGTATTCTACACACTTTGGGGTTCTATTTTTGTGCTCTCTCTTTCTCTCTCAACATGGTATCAAAGCAGGACGTTTTTGTTTTCAATTTTTCTCCTGATCGAAAACGATTCTGCAGAAACTACCCGCGTAAGGGACCGGAATTCATGTAGTCTACAACTTTGCACATATAAGTTTTTTCAAATTCGTCACCGATTTTGAGTTATTGTTCGCGGACTGCGTACATGCCTGAAAAGCAACTTCCGCTTTTTGTTTTTGATTTTTCTGCTAATTGAAAATGATTTTGCAGAAACTACCCGCACAAGGGACCGGAATCGATGTGGTCTACACCTTTGCAGAAGAAAGTATTTTCAAATTCTGCACCAATTTTGAGTTATCGTTCGTAAACTGCGTACATACCTGAAAAGAAACTTTTGCTTTTTGTTTTTGATTTTTCTGCTAATTAAAAATGATTTTGCAAAAAGTATTTCCTAGAGGGATCGGAATTGATGTGGTCTACAACTTTGCAAAAGGAAGTTTTTTCAAATTCTGCATCGATTTTGAGTTATAGTTCACGGACTGCGTACATACTCGAAAAGCAACTTCCGCTTTCTGTTTTTGAGTTTTCTCCTAATTGAAAATGATTTTGCAAAAACTACCCGCTTAAAGGGCCCGGAATCGAAGTGATATACAACTTTGCAGAAGGAATTTTTTTCAAATTCTGCACCTTTTTTGAGTTATCATTCACAGACTGCATACATACGTGAAAAGCAAGTTTCGTTTTATGTTTTGATTTTTGTGCTAATTGAAAACGATTTGCAGAAACTACCCGTGTGAGGGATCGTAATCGATGTGGTCTACAACTTTGCAGAAGCTGCAGGCATCGGAATCGATGAGAAACTATTCGCTTGAGCCATCGGAATTGATGTGGTCTATAACTTTGCAGAAGAAAGTTTCTCTAAATTCTGCACCGATTTTGGGTTATTGTTCGTGTACTGTGAATATATTTGAAAAGCAAAATTTTACTTTTTGCTTTTGATTTTTCTCATAATTGAAAACTTCTCAATTATATTTTTTCTTCATCAATCATATATTTGTTACTGACGTAACTTTGCTGCAGAAGCCAGTTACATATCGTTCCGATTCAGTCGAGCAATTGATTGTCCAAATTCTATCGAGCTACTGTTGGTACATGATCTTTTGTTATATGATATACTCGTTCATTGATTCTCGTATAATTATTCTTTTAGAGATATAGTTTCGTCGTTTTATTGATAATTTCTTGTTGATACCATAGTGGTTTTGATGGTACCATTATGATGTTTTGTTAGTACTTTGGTCATGGTGATTTTTGTTGATACCATGATGATATTTCATTGATACCATGGTTATTCTCGGTGATGCCATGATGATGTTTCGTTGATACCATGGTTATTCTCGGTGATTCCATGATGTTGTTTCGTTGAACCATGGTTATTCTCAGTGGTACCATGATGTTGTTTCGTTGATACCATGGTTATTCTCGGTGATGCCATGATGTTGTTTCGTTGATACAATGATTATTTTCGGTGATATCATGATGCTTTTCGTTGATACCATGATGATTTATTCATTTTTATTGATACAATGATGATGTTTTGTTAATACTTTGATGATATTCATTGATCACTACGCTGATAAATGTTGTTTTATGTAGTATATACACATATCATTTTCATCACGTAATCACGCATCTTGTACTTTTACGTTCATACTCTATGTACCATATGTTTTTGTGCGTATATATGTCGTCAAAAGAGTGGCGTCGTGAATCATCTCTTATGGCATTGTGAACGTAAATTATTTCACTAACGATGCTAATAATTTTCATGACTATGTTTTTTTCTGAGTCTATGATCTATGTAGGATTCATCAAAGAATTGATTTTATGAAGACAAACTTGGTGACAATAAAAGATTTATGAAGATATGTTTGGTGATGTCATATTGATGACAACATGAAGATATGTTTGGTGATACGATAGTGATGATAAGCTAAATAGCAGATTCATGGAGACACTTCTGATTACGAGCTAATCCATAGCCTTTACACCTCTTTATTGAACCTTTGTATTCATTATTGTATTTCATAGGATAGGAGAAATGTAACTCCTCATAAAACATTCATTGTAAAATGAGTGATGTAGCTCCTCATAAAATATTCATTGTAAAAGGAGTGATGTAGCTCCTCATGAACATTTGTATATTCAATGATTTTTATAATATAACGGTGGGTGTATATAGAGCTGTGGGTTTTTTCCTTAAATCCCCAAGGGTGTTTTCATCCACAGTTAGGGACCCTTATTTGGGCGGGGTGTTGATCTTATATGTGAAGCTACTCAATATATGGCTTCTCTATTTATGGATTCTCTATATATGGCACCCAGGTCCCCTCTATATACACATCATCTCATGTGTGTATTCTACACACTTTGGGGTTCTATTTCTGTGCTCTCTCTTTCTCTCTCAACAGTAAGTGTATCAAATGATGTTTGTTTTTTGCGTACAAGTAGTAATTATAATTGTGGCGACACTACATAGCTCACAGCGAAGATAGTCATTGATCTCTCTCTCTGTCTCTCTCTCTCACGACCCCCTCTCTTCTCTCGACGTACCTACAAAGATGGTCATCTCTCTCTCTCTCTCTGTCTCTCTCTCTCTCTCTCTCTCTCTCTCTCTCTCTCTCTCTCTCTCTCTCTCTCTCTCTCTCTCTCTCCCCCCATGTGTGTGTGTGTCTCAACAAAAAACACCGAACGTGCCCAATTTGGGTCCTCTATGATATTAAGATGCAGCCCGCCGGGCTCTAGGGTTTTCCCGGAGGGCCCATAGGGAAAATGCATAAGCCCGGCGGGGCCCGTCGGGAAAATGCAAAAGCCCGGGGGGCTTTTTGTGGGTTTCCAAGTTGCTCTGAACCGGCTTGTTTGTGATCATGTTAACTGTGATTATGTAAATATGTCAACAAGACCTTGTGATCACACAAATGTTTTGGTAATTACGTAAATATTAAATCCCTAGGACTCCTTGACAAAAGTTTTGGTTCACTTAATAGTTCCAATAGCAAAGTGCATCGTAAGTAACATAGTGTATTTTAGGAAATTTCCATTAATCTTTATTTGTAACCTTCAAAGAGGGTTCCAGACTCATCGTCCCCGCACCTGGTCACAAACTAATGATTCATTCTAACAACTTTATATCATGAGATTTTTTTCCCCTTTTGCTTATAGTTCCATGGCTCGAGAGCTAAAGGAGCCTTTCACCATTAAGTAGCAATATACACAGGAGGCTGTCGTGGCACGAGAGTTGCACAGATGACCCTTTTAGAATGCACAAAAGATGCTGCTATTGGACGCGTGGTGTTCCCAGCTTAGTTTACTTTGAACAACCTTGAATAATTCACAACAACTGATTGTAGCAGGTCTCCTTTTCTATTTCTCTCTCTCTAGACTCTCTTTGCTCATGTCTAAGCATAATGTGAAGTTCAAAATTTACTACAGTTCCCTCTCTCTCTCTCTCTCTCTCTCTCTCTCTCTCTCTTTATTGCTCTATCTCTCCCTCTCTCTCTCAACTGCTTCATCTTTAAGTCTAAAAATTGGTTGGTCATTAGTACCTACTACCAAAAGGCTATTGAGATGTATCATAGTGTGAAATGAGATCAGACAATGAAATCTGAGTGCAGCTCAATTATGGCAAATGAAAATTGCTAACTGATAGATTTACAAGAGGGGAAACAAGCCTTGCCTTTCACAAGGGTATATAAGAAAAAGTTCATGAAAGAAAATTATCAGAAGGATGCACATTGTGCTTGATTGAAATCTACTTTATTATTTGCCAATGATCAGGGCTTGATAACATGAAAATTTAATGATTAATGTCTGTTAGATGCGACTTTAAAGGGCCAAAAGATTCCTTGATGATGCTAAAAAAGGAGTATGTTTAAAGTGAGCACATGGGAGTTTATGATCTATAACTATAGTTCTTGAAGTACTCCATCTACCTGTCTTTATGGCTCATCGATTGGAGCTACGGTGAAAAATTTATGGCACTCTGAATGTACCTTGGTACAGTTCTAGTACTTCTCTTTCCAATGTCGCTTCATCCACCCAATCCTTGGCTGGAATTAGTGTCTCTTCAAGTATTGTATAGGGTTTGGTGGTTGCAATGATATTCTTTAAGGACAACCTCTTCTTCTTTGTTGGTGATTTGTTACCTTCCATTGATCTTGCGGGCACTATAAGTGCAAAAGTAGCGTTGTTCACAAAATTTGGCATTTTCTCAGTTTCAAGCTATCCAAATGACTTTAAATTTGAAACACAAGCTAACTAGGGCCTAAGGGTGTTATCCTATGGTCAAAAGTGCATTTTTGGTGTAGATTCATGATGTGACATCATACGCGTTGTGAGCGGGATGGAAACACACACAACGCCTCTATAATGACCCGACACACACTCTTGGGATGATACACACACACACACTATGGGGCACCACTTGGCTTACACAACCCACCTGACCGAGACAAGGAACACACCGATAGAGTGAGAGGAGAGAGACTACCCATTTGCCCACTCCACACAGAGACACACACACACACACACACACACACACACACACAAAAAACGCAGCTCAAAAGAGGATAATTTTTGATGTTTAGATACAATTGAGCTTGGGACAACACCAATGGGGAAAATAGCTCACACAATATGGGTAAAATATGCCAGATACAATCACAAAATGGAGCAGAGGCTTCGCTCATAGGAGAAACTTACACAGACAAAACAGTAAAAAATAGTGAGGAATTTGGAAAAATGGACAGCGCCATCACGTCCGGAATGGCCCAAAACCCCAGTCTTCAATGTCAAAGTGCTCAAATCCGAGCAGTTTATGGCCAAAACAGGCTCCAAAAATAGCAAAAACTCACTTGCGGCTGTTCCTCCTCTTCTCTCCACCTTTTTTCTGGTCTTCTCTCTCATTTTTTAGTTCCCACACTTAACTTTAGTACTTGGGCACCTTTGGACTTTTAGTTGACCTCAAACGAACCCCGAACATGCCAAAAACTGACCACGCATTACATAACTGTCACCCTGCTGCATCCATCCGCACACCTGGCACTCAACTTTTTACAATAATCCATCCCAAAACCACGTGAAGTGGCCCCCAAATACAATTCTCATGATGACCTTTTTGCATAATTATCACAAGAAAACACCCACGTGCAAATATTGACCCCATTCGACCTCCTGGCGCCACTAGATGCCATTTGACGCACCTGCTTACCTCATGTTATCGACCCACGGATAGCTTCCTTGAGAATTTTAACGCACTACCAACTCCTCATTATTATAGAAGAAACACACTGGTACTGATGATAGTGAAAATCGATGCACTATTTACATGCTGTCCTAGCTGTACACATGTGGGCCCCATGTAACCACCTGGCTCTGGAAAAAGGGAAATCCTTCATTCAATGCACCATGCATGTGTATGTACATATACACAATCACTTCTTCCAAGAAACTCCTGACAGTGTATGATGTCTAAGTGCTCAAAATGAATTGATTTTTCATATGTGCATAGCTCATAGCATGTACATCTTGTATATATACCTAGAATTCAATTGGGATGTCATTTGGGAAATCTATGATCATTAGAACTCCTTTCAAGCTTTGAAGTTGGATTCTGGCTTAGTTTTGAGTAGATGAGGTTCAAATGGGGTGAAACTTGGTAGATACTCTCATAACTAGTGAGACATCATACACGTACGATGTCTACTTGTCCAAAAGGGCTCAATATTGTACTAGAGCTGGGCTTTAGCATGGCATAGACTCGCTCGGCATCAGAATTTGATTTGGAATTATTCTCATGTGTTTGAAGCCAAAATTCAGGTGCAAAGCTTCAAAGTTTCAAAACTTGGGTTTAGATGGGTACACAAAATCAAAACTTGATAGAACTTGAGCTGTGGGCTAACAATAATGTGATAATGGAATTGGAAGTGAGAAATTCCCCCAAATTATTCATTTTGGTCTCTGGAGACATCATATGAGTATGATGTCTCTATTGAGATTTTTGGCCCAGACTTGATCTGTAGTATCTCCTGGTGATGGGTAACCCTCTGTTCATCTCATATTTTGATTTGGAGATGCTCATGTGGTTGGCGCCATAGAATGTGTCCAAGGCCAGGATTTTCTCTTTTTTGGGTTCCAAGTGGTCACAATCTTTTTTGGGTTTCAAGTGGTCACAATCTTACTCAAACTTGTCCAAATTGAATGCATGGCCTTTATGCTAGGTGGCGAACATGCTCATGATGAAAGATGTGGAGTTTAAATTCTGTATGAGTGAGTAGATATCATATGCGTATGATATCTATTGATGCAAAACTGCTTTTGAAAGTCATTGGATAAGATATGTATAGCATGTGCATGGTGCTCATAGCCTCATATTTGAAATTGAGCTTGAAAATGGATGTTCAAAGCCATTAAAAGGGTTTGTGCATCTAGATTTTTACCTTTTGGGTAACTAGAGGTCAAATAATATCCAAATGTGATGAATATTTGATGGGGAGCTTATAAGGATGTGTTTAAAGTGTTCAAGGATCTAGACATCATACACGTATGATGTCTAGGTTGGAACTTTTACTCAAACTTGGTGCAGAGGTATCTCAGATGTGTGCATGACCTTGATGTGTGCAAATATGAATTTGGACTAGACCTCAAGTGCCCAAATCCATAGAAGGCATTTAGGAAATTTTGATCCGGAATGATGAGCATGGTGATCAAAACATGCCCAAAGGTGCCCAAACTTGGTGTAGAGGCTATATGTACCATGCTATACAAATCAGGATCCTGAAAATGCTGATAGAAATCATACATGTATGATGTCTAATAATCTTGGAAAATGGTTATTTGAGAAAAGCGGTGTGATGTATATACTATGTGTTTGCCATGTGTGAACTTTCATTTGGTTTGGAGCACTTTTGGTAGGTCTAGGGCCAAATTGTGGAATTAGGCCTAGACTTTGGATTTTTTTGAGCATTCGACACCCTCACTCATGCTGTAAGGCAAATCTCTTGTGTGTAAGATGTACTGAAAAGTGCTGCAAAGATTTGAGCCAAGCAAGTCCCAGTACCTTAAGAAACAATTGGGAGTCAAACCATCCTCACTAGGACAACTACCACGGGGAAGTGCTCTAAGGGCCTTGTGGATCTCCTCTAGTTAAAGAGGCAGCTCAAGACTCCGGAGCATCTCCTCAGTCACAAGACAAGGAATTTGTGCCCAAACTTTCTCTTTGTATGCATCTTGACGCTTTGACTGAGGCTCCGCAGACAACAAGTCACGATAAAAGTCAATAGAAACTGCACGCATGTCCTCTGGATTTGAAGCAACTGACATGTCGGGACTCCTCAACTAGCTGACACTCGCATGCACATGTCCGGATCCCACTTCCTCAAAGAACGCCCCAATCACTCTATCACCCACTTGAGTCCAATGAGATGCCTGTCAATGGAAAGCAAACTCATAATGCCTCTCCTCTGTGATGGCAAGATCCTGGCGAGCCTACTCCAACTCCTCCTCCAACCATGGACTGTTTGGGTGCTGCTCTTGCATCCTCTACAAGGACGCAACACCCGTCAGAGATGCTACTCCTCGTGTCTCGCTACAGCCAAAGGCGGGTGGTAGACTCCTTCAAGAAAGAGCTGACTAAGTCCAGAGGCCATTCTGTCAGCAAGGGAGTTGTGCATGTCCAAGCCCTCTGTTCAAAGAGCCACCCCCCACTCTCTGAGCTCAGAGTCCAGCAATATCCTCTCAGGGATGCGTAGCATTGTGCTCCCCCTCCTCAATCTATCTGTCACTATGAGAATGACTGGTGCATGGTCCAAAAAAGATATCCCAACTAGAATGAAAACTGTCCCATCGAACTCACAGATGTGGTCACTACCATGGAAGCGATCTATCCGAGATATATTCACTCA
Organism: Adiantum capillus-veneris; assembly: GCF_014529385.1. NCBI lineage: Eukaryota > Viridiplantae > Streptophyta > Polypodiopsida > Polypodiales > Pteridaceae > Adiantum > Adiantum capillus-veneris. Next base: position 12,514 of record NW_028221823.1, read on the forward strand.
TCCCACTCTACGATCCGAACCAGAGAAGGCCAGGATGTCATAGGGGTGCACTATGTAATCATGTTAATGTATGACGTGAGTTTGAAAGGACGGGTTTTAAAATGAAATTTTAGGAAATTCAATAGAGATACATTGAAATAAGGGGATTTTATATTCAATTGTGAAAAAAAACCTTAAAATAAGGCATCATTTTATTCATTTTGGCATGTTAAAAGAGGGTTTCTTCAAATACCCCTTGCGAACTTGTTGAGAGAAGGAGAGAACACAGAAGTAGAACCCCAAAGTGTGTAGAATACACACATGAGATGATGTATATATAGAGGGGACCTGGGTGCCATATATAGAGAAGCCATATATTGAGTAGCTTCACATATAAGCTCAACACCCCCGCTCAAATAAGGGTCCCTAACTGTGGATGAAAAAACCCTTGGGGGATCAAGGGAAAAACCCACAGCTCTATATACACCCACCGTTATATTATAAAAATCATTAAATATACAAATGTTTACGAGGAGCTACATCACTCCTTTTACAATGAATGTTTTATGAGGAGTTACATTACTCCTATCCTATCAAATACAATAATGAATACAAAGGTTCAATAAAGAGGTATAAAAGCTATCGATTAGCTTGTAATCAAAAGTGTCTCCGTGAATCTGCTCTGTAGCTTGTCATCAATATCGCATCACCAAACATGTCTTCATGTTGTCATCAATATGGCATCACCAAACATATCTTCATAAATCTTTTATTGTCACCAAGTTTGTCTTCATAAAATCAATTCTTTGATCAATCCTACATAGATCATAGACTCCAAAAAAAAAACATGTCATGAAAATTATTAGCATCGTTAATGAAATAATTACGTTCACAATGCCATAAGAGATGGTTCGCGACGCCACTCTTTTGACGACATATATACGCACGACAACATATGGTACATAAAGTATAAACGTAAAAGTACAAAATGTGTGATTACGTGATACAAATGATATGTGTATATACTACATAAAACAACATTTATCAATGTAGTGATCAATGAATACCATCAAAGTATTAACAAAATATCATCATTATATCAATAAAAATGAATAAATGACCATGGTATCAACGAAAAGCATCATGATATCACCGAGATTAATCATTGTATCAACGAAACAACATCATGGCATCACCGAGAATAACCATGGTATCAACGAAACATCATCATGGCATCACCGAGAATAACCATGGTATCAATGAAACAACATCATGGTATCACCGAGAATAACCATGGTATCAACAAAACATCATCATGGTATCAACAAAAATCACCATGGAATCAACGAAACAACATCATGGCATCACCGAGAATAACCATGGTATCAACGAAACATCATCATGGCATCACCGAGAATAACCATGGTATCAACGAAACAACATCATGGTATCACCGAGAATAACCATGGTATCAACAAAACATCATCATGGTATCAACAAAAATCACCATGGAATCAACGAAACAACATCATGGCATCACCGAGAATAACCATGGTATCAACGAAACATCATCATGGCATCACCGAAAATTACCATGGTATCAATGAAATATCATCATGGCACCACCGAGAATAACCATGGTATCAATGACATATCATCATGGTATCAACGAAAATCACCATAACCAAAGTATTAACAAAACATCATCATGGTACCATCAAAATCACTATGGTATCAATGAGAATTATCAATAAAACGACGTAAACTATATCTCTAAAAGAATAATTATACGAGAATCAATGAACGAGTATATCATATAACAAAAGATCATGTACCAACAGTAGCTCGATAGAATTTGGACGATCATCAACGGCTCGACTGAATCGGAACGATGTGTAACTGGCTTCTGCAGCAAAGTTACGTCAGTAACAAATATATGATTGATGAAGAAAAATATAATTGAGAAGTTTTCAATTATGAGAAAAATCAAAAGCAAAAAGTAAAATTTTGATTTTCAAACATATTCGTAGTCCGAGACGATAACCCAAAATCGGTGCAGAATTTAGAGAAACTTTCTGCTGCAAAGTTATAGACCACATCGATTCCGGTCTCCCATAGCGGGTAGTTTCTTCTGCAAAGTTGTAGAACACATCGATTCTGGTCTCTCACGCAGGTAGTTTCTGCAAAATCGTTTTCAATAAGCAGAAAAATAAAAAACAAAAAAACGGAAATTGCTTTTTATGTATGTACGCAGTCCGCGAAAGATAACTCAAAATCGGTGCAGAATTTGAAAACACTTTCTTCTGCAAAGTTGTAGACCACATCGATTCTAGTCTCCCAAGTGGGTAGTTTTTGCAAAATCGTTTTCAATTAGCAAAAACAAACAAATCAAAAAACAAAAAGCGGAAGTTGCTTTTCAGGTATGTACGCAGTCCGCGAACGATAACTCAAAATCGGTGCAGAATTTGAAAACACTTTCTTCTGCAAAGTTGTAGACCACATCGAGGCCGATCTCTGTCGCGGGTAGTTTCTGCAAAATCGATTTTGATCAGGAGAAAAATCGAAAACAAAAACGTACTGCTCTGATACCATGTTGAGAGAAGGAGAGAACACAGAAGTAGAACCCCAAAGTGTGTAGAATACACACATGAGATGATGTATATATAGAGGGGACCTGGGTGCCATATATAGAGAAGCCATATATTGAGTAGCTTCACATATAAGCTCAACAGAACTCACGTTATATAGGGGGGTTACTGAACGATGAACTCCCTGATGCCATAGTGTTGCCAAACATCTGGAACCCTCAAAGTCATGCATAGCCTCTCCCAAGCTACCAACTCAGTGCCATGCACAGTAGCATTGCTACCTCCAATCTTGTGAAAGGGGTCCTCCAACATGTTGAAGTTTCCATTTCCTTTGTGTAAAGGAGGCTTCTGAGTGTGTGTGTGTGTGTGTGTGTGTTTCTATCTCATCCCCTACTTCTAGGACTCGCCCCCTCTTATGTAGGAACTATGAAGACTTTTTAAACACATACAAAGCATCCAATTTTCCTAGTGTTTGACCTTTGGACATAACCTTTGAATTAAGTTGGAACCTTAGCATTTTGGAAGTCTTAATGGGCTGAACCTTACGGTTTCAAAGCCCATTGTTGCACATTGCTCATTGCACTATTTTCCCTCCTTTGGATCCGTACTGTGGTCAGTCTGCCAGCTTAACCAATATTCTAGCTTTTTCTCCCCTGGCACTTCCCCATATTAAATGATCAGTTTAACATGAGAAAATCATTTAGGACAATTAGATATTAGTTATTATGATACTTCTCAGCAAGATATTAGACCGTGGTTGCTTTTTCTTCACAAAAATAGAGCGTTTTTTGTCTTGCGCAGCTTCACCTTGCGAGCGCGCAACAAAAATCTGCAATTCAACAAAATATAAAAGCATCATAACTTCTGCTTGAAACTAAGATTTCAATGTTTGAAGAGTCGTTATCAAGGTTTTGGGACGTTCTGGAGCTGTTGGTCATGACAGATTTATCAAATTCTACATCGAAAGTAACTTACAAGAAATTGCTAACTATTTTCAACACGTTTTCAATTAAAATCATCTGTTGAGAGAGAAGGAGAGAGCACAGAAGTAGAACCCCAAAGTGTGTAGAATACACACATGAGATGATGTATATATAGAGGGGACCTGGGTGCCATATATAGAGAAGCCATATATTGAGTAGCTTCACATATAAGCTCAACACCCCCGCTCAAATAAGGGTCCCTAACTGTGGATGAAAAAACCCTTGGGGGATCAAGGGAAAAACCCACAGCTCTATATACACCCACCGTTATATTATAAAAATCATTGAATATACAAATGTTTACGAGGAGCTACATCACTCCTTTTACAATGAATGTTTTATGAGGAGTTACATTACTCCTATCCTATAAATACAATAATGAATACAAAGGTTCAATAAAGAGGTGTAAAAGCTATCGATTAGCTTGTAATCAAAAGTGTCTCCGTGAATCTGCTGTGTAGCTTGTCATCAATATCGCATCACCAAACATGTCTTCATGTTGTCATCAATATGGCATCACCAAACATATCTTCATAAATCTTTTATTGTCACCAAGTTTGTCTTCATAAAATCAATTCTTTGATCAATCCTACATAGATCATAAACTCCAGAAAAAACATGTCATGAAAATTATTAGCATCGTTAATGAAATAATTATGTTCACAATGCCATAAGAGATGGTTCGCGACGCCACTCTTTTGACGACATATATACGCACGACAACATATGGTACATAAAGTATAAACGTAAAAGTACAAAATGTGTGATTACGTGATACAAATGATATGTGTATATACTACATAAAACAACATTTATCAATGTAGTGATCAATGAATACCATCAAAGTATTAACAAAATATCATCATTATATCAATAAAAATGAATAAATGATCATGGTATCAACGAAAAGCATCATGATATCACCGAGAATAATCATTGTATCAACGAAACAACATCATGGCATCACCGAGAATAACCATGGTATCAACGAAACATCATCATGGCATCACCGAGAATAACCATGGTATCAACGAAACAATATCATGGTATCACCGAGAATAACCATGGTATCAACAAAACATCATCATGGTATCAACAAAAATCACCATGAAATCAAAGAAATATCATCATGGAATCACCGAGAATAACCATGGTATCAACGAAATATCATCATGGCACCACCGAGAATAACCATGGTATCAATGACATATCATCATGGTATCAACGAAAATCACCATGACCAAAGTATTAACAAAATATCATCATGGTACCATCAAAATCACTATGGTATCAATGAGAAATTATCAATAAAACGACGTAAACTATATCTCTAAAAGAATAATTATACGAGAATCAATGAACGAGTATATCATATAATAAAAGATCATGTACCAACAGTAGCTCGATAGAATTTGGACGATCATCAACGGCTCGACTGAATCGGAACGATGTGTAACTGGCTTCTGCAGTTACGTCAGTAACAAATATATGATTGATGAAGAAAAATATAATTGAGAAGTTTTCAATTATGAGAAAAATCAAAAGCAAAAAGTAAAATTTTGATTTTCAAACATATTCGCAGTCCGAGACGATAACCCAAAATCGGTGCAGAATTTAGAGAAACTTTCTTCTGCAAAGTTATAGACCACATCGATTCCAATCCCCATCGTGGGTAGTTTCTTCTGCAAAGTTGTAGGACACATCGATTCCGGTCTCTCACGCGGGTAGTTTCTGCAAAATCGTTTTCAATAAGCAGAAAAATAAAAAACAAAAAACGGAAATTGCTTTTTAGGTATGTACGCAGTCCGCGAACGATAACTCAAAATTGGTGCAGAATTTGAAAACACTTTCTTCTGCAAAGTTGTAGACCACATCGATTCCGGTCTTTTTCACGGGTAGTTTCTGCAGAATCGTTTTCAACAAGCAGAAAAATCAAAAACAAAAAACGGAAATTGCTTTTCAGGTATGTACACAGTCCGCGAACGATAACTCAAAATCCGTGCAGAATTTGAAAACACTTTCTTCTGCAAAGTTGTAGACCACATCAATTCCGGTCTCTCTAGCGAGTAGTTTCTGCAAAATCGTTTCCAATTAGCACAAAAATCAAAAACAAAAAGTGAAAGTTGCTTTTCAGGTATGTATGCAGTCCGCGAACGATTACTCAAAATCGGTGCAGAGTTTGAAAAAACTTCCTTCTGCAAAGTTGTAGACCACATCAATTCCGGTCTCTCATGCGGGTAGTTTCTGCAAAATCGTTTTCAATTAGCACAACAATAAAAAACAATACACGAAAGCTGTTTTTCAGGTATGTACGCAGTCCGTGAACGATAACTCAAAATCAGTGCAGAATTTGAGAAAACTTCCTTCTGCAAAGTTGTAGACCACATCAATATAGATATCTAATTGAAAACAGAAACGTACTGCTCTGATACCATGTTGAGAGAGAAGGAGAGAGCACAGAAGTAGAACCCCAAAGTGTGTAGAATACACACATGAGATGATGTATATATAGAGGGGACCTGGGTGCCATATATAGAGAAGCCATATATTGAGTAACTTCACATATAAGCTCAACATCATCAAGAGGTATGAGTTTTTAAAATTTCAAATCTATTTGTGTTAATGTTCTTGTTATGATCTTTGATTTACCTTTCATGCATCATATTCAATTTGACTTGCATAAAAGAACTTAGATCAAGAGTTAATTATGTTGTATTCAATTAGATATCTATATTGATACGTGTTGAGTTTTTTGTTACATGATTCTTGGATTTGCTTTTCATGGATTATATGCAGTTCGATTTGTGTAAAAGAAATAGAGTAAAAGTTTACAATATTGAAATTACAATATCTTTAATTCTTCTTATTGTATAGTTCTTGAATTTTCTTTTTATGAATCATATGCAATTCGGTTTATATAAAATAAATAAATTAAAAATTATGCATGTTAAATTTACATAATCTTCAATTCGTTTTATATATTGAAAGAAGTACATAAATTGATTGATCTCTATACTTATATTTAATATATATCACATATATTTTGATGCATGTACAACGAGTTACATCAAAGTCATATCACTTGAAATCTTTTTAGTTTGCTTTTTGTTTTGATTGTGTGTAATCTATGATAAAGATCAAATCGATATATATATATATATATATATATATATATATATATATATATATATTTGAAATTACTGACATTTATACATCTTGATAATTTGTGTTGTATTCAAAGATTCATGTTAAAAACTTATGTTTGACTAATTTTGTTTATTCTTTTCGGATGATAATTAACGTGTTATGTTTCAATGATTTATATAGTTACATCTCAAATACTTACAATTTTGATGATTTATTTTATAATCTTCAATAGATATTGATACTTATACTTTGAAAGTTCACATTATTTCTCTTCTTTGTGAATGTCGATGATTATATTTTTGATGATTTATCAAAGTGTTATATTTTAACAATTTATTGAAGAGTTTTATTGTAACAGGACTTGATTTTGAGGTGTTTTAGTAATAAATTTTGTTTTTCTAGGAACTTTTGGTCGTTTTAAAGTTAGTCCACTGTGTAGAAGGATGTGTGGATTGTTTTCGTCCAATAAAATTTTTTGATCCGAAAGGCACTTTCTGGGGCATTTTTGAAGGTGTTAACGTGGGATTTTGTAAAAGTGATGTATGAAGCGATTGAAGCCTGCGTTATAAGGAACAACTTTTATTCTTTGAGTCTTTAGAGATTTTGATGTTTTGATGCTCGTTGAGGGCCAAAGATTAAGAAAAAAGTGGGATTTGTTGTTTTTGCATCGTTTTTCTAGAAAATGTTGTTTTGCAGGTTGATTTTCAGCAAATCAGAGCAAGCTATGAAAATTTTTCATCACATAGCCGTCGAAGAGCGCAGCGAAGGCAACAAGATTGTGTGAGACGGACTTGGGCTGTTTTGGCTCCGTTTGGGAGTTATATACAGTTGAAGACAACTGAAAATTTTGTGAAACAAAAAAAAAAAGTTTCAAAAATCTAACCTTTACGGATCGCTTCGCGATCACGTTTTTACCTTGTTCTCGCAGGTACACTTGGTGCTCAAGTCGAGTCGACCGAACGCCAAAAATAGAAAAGCGGCCATTTTGAGAGGTCGCATGCTTTTGGAGGAAAAATACAGAATAGAAGGACGGGTGGTGCATTTTGGGGATCATTCACCGATCTCTCTTCTGCGAGTGCGAGTGCGAGTGAGACGCTGCATGCAAGCGAATTCAACCTCGGGGGTGGTCGGGAGGTTCGAGCTCCGTACAACGGAGTGCGCCCATATATTTTGCTCCTCTATTGTATCAAACACTATCAGTACAAAGATTTATTCCTTTGTTTTTGCTGTCTATCTCTATTATTCTGTTCCCTTGACATTTATTTTGGTGAATTATTTTCTCTTTTGATTGGAAAAATCAAAGAGTTATATATGATCATTATAATTGATTGATATAGATGTTAAAAAGTTATAATTTTGATAATTTATCAAAGAGATATATTTTAATAATTTATTTTCAGTCAAAATATAAAAAACCTATAGTTTTTATTTATGATCATTTGTTATTGAAATTTATAATTTCAGGTGATGATTATGAGTCATTCTTACTAATCAATCATTCTTGAGATGGTTATTACTCCATGGAGTTGTTCCATGATGTGTTTTCATGATGATAGAAGTGGTTCGTATTGTTCGTTCATTTCTATTTTCTATTTTAAAATGATTATTACTCCATGTAGTTATTCTATGATGCCAATACGCATTTCCATGATGATTACAAGGTGTTCGTATTAACCGTTTGTTATTGAAATTATTATTATTCCATGGAGTTATTCCATGTTCGTACTAATTATTCATCTTGTTGATATGGTTATTCTTTCATAGAGTTGTTTCATAATGTCATGATATGTTTTCTTGATGAATATTTTTTTATAATTATTGATTGTTTACTATTGAGATGGTTATTCTTCTATGGAGTTGTTTTGTGATGCCATGATACATTTTCATAGTGATTCAAACTTGTTCGTACTAGTCGTTCATTACTGATATGATTATTGGTTTATTGAGTTGTTCCATGATGCCATGATACAGTTTCTTGATGATTAAATATTGTTCGTATTGATTCTTTTTTATTGAGATGATTTTTCTTCCATGGAGTTTTTGCATGATGCTATGACATGTTTTCATGATGATTAGAAAGTGTTCATATTGATCATTCGTCACTAGGACGATTATTCTTGTATAGAGTTGTTTCATGATTTCATGATATGTTATAAGTCATTTATACTAATCCTTGATCATTGAGATCATTATTATTCCATGGAGTTGGTTTATGAGGTCGTGATGAATTTTCATGGTGATTACAAATCATTCGTACATATCATTTCTCATTCAGATGGTTATTGTTTGATGGAGCTATTCCATAATGTCGTGATGTATTTTCAAGGTGATATTAGAATCCATTCATATTTATTATTTATTACTAAGATGGTTATTCATTTTATAAAGTTGTTCCATTATGGCATGATGTATCTTCAAAATCATTTTTTACGAAGATAGTTATTTTTTCATGGAGTTGTTCTATAAGACATGCTATATTTTCATAATAATTAGAAGTCGTTTCTATTGATTTTGTTAGTAAGAAATTTTATTCATTCGTGGTCTTGTTTCATAATACCATGATAGAGTTTCATGATGATATGGATGGTTTCTTATTGAAATGGTTTTATGTTCCATAGCATTGTTTCATGGATGACTTAGTGTAATTGAGATAGTTTTTTGTTAGATATAGTCATTTTAATACGATGATATTTTTTCATGATGATTTATTATAATTGAAAGAATTATTATTGCATGAAGTCAATTCATTATACCATGTTGTTATTTTAAGCTCATTTTTAATAGTTAAGATTACCGTTTTGTGATTTCATGATATCACTTTATGATATTTTGTTATGTTTATTATCCTATAGATTTATTTTATGATGCCATGAAGTTCTTGCATAATGATTTTTGGTGATCTAAATAGTTTTACTTCATATAATTATTTCGTGATGATTTCTTATAATTTCAATGATTTCTTATTTTTATGATGAAAACATCAATTTGAACTTACAATCCTCAACTCAATTGACACTGAAAAAGCTTAATTTTTATGTTGAATTGAAATCCATGTTCATGCTATGTTCTTTACGTGCGTCATGAAATACATTTAAGAATGCCACTAGTGTGCAAAAATCTATGGTCCTTGACAAAAGTTTTGGTTGACTTAAAACTTCCAATAGCAAAGTGCATCGTAAGTAACATAGTGTATTTTACTAAATTTCCATTAATCTTTGTTTGTAACCTTTAAAGAGGGTTCTGGACTCATCGTCCCCTCACCTTGTCACAAAGTAATGATTCATTCTAACAACTTCATATCATGAGATTTTGTTCCCCTTTTGCTTATAGTCCCATGGCTCGAGAGCTAAAGGAGCCTTTCACCATTAAGTAGCAATATACACAGGAGGCTGCCATGGCAGGAGAGTTTCACAGATGACCCTTTTAAATGCACAAAAGTTGTTTCTATTGAAAGCGTGGTGTTCCCAACTTAGTCTACTTTTGAACAACCTTCACAACAAGTGCGTGTAGCAAGTTTGCTTCTCTGTTTCTCTCTCTCTAGACTATATTTGCTCATGTCTGAGCATAATGTGAAGTTCAAAATTTACTACAGTTCTCTCTCTCTCTCTCTCTCTCTCTCTCTCTCTCTCTCTCTCTCTCTCTCTCTCTCTCTCTCTCTCTCTCTCTTTATCGCTCTGTGTCTCCCTCTCTCTGTCAATTGCTCCAAAATGGATGACTCATACATTTGGCTCTTGAGAGCCTAAGGCTGCCGCAAACATGTATGCACGTTAGTCCTATCAATCTTCCATAGTAGAGAGACAAGCTCTACTTGGTGTTTGGAAGACGCCGTCTCCACAAACTGGATTCTAAGCATGCATACTACTTAACATTTATGCACAATAAATAAAAAAGAGAGTCTTATAAGAAAAAGACTCTGTTTATTTTGAACATTTGTACATTTTCTTAGTGTAGGGAAGAATTATAAGCATTGACAAGGTTTAGGTTATCCTTTAATTGTATGCCTTACATCCATCTAGCACATTTAAAAGGATAATTCTTTAACTTAATAAGATACCATCGGATAGTGTTATTGCCTCTTAATACCTTGTTTTCATGTTAGAGAATGGACTCGGGTTGCAGCACCTCTTCTTGGTCCTCAATCTCCGGTGGGTCTTCAATAGTTGGTTCTTGAGGTGGATCTCCTTTGTAGGGCTTTAGTAGGCTCACATGAAAAGCATTGTGTATGAGCCAATGGCTGGGCAACTTGAGTTGATAGGCCATCTCATTGATTGGCTTAAGAATCTGGAAGAGACCATAGTACCTTTTTGATAACTTAGCATAGTACTTTTGTTGTCCCATAGGATTCTTGCCCGTTGTGTGCCCTAATCGAGCCTCGAAAAATTTAAGTAAGACCTAATCATTTTCTTTAAAGGCTTGGGATCTTCTGCTTACAGCAACAGCCTTTTGCCTTTGTTGTGAGATAGAGATAGTATCCTTAATCTTTTGGAAAGATTCTTGTAGGTCTCGGTTATACTCATCCGCAGCGAATGAAAAATGTAAATATATTTCATGAATTAAAATACTTATTTACAATTATAAAATTACAATAGTCCTCTTTGTAAAACAATTCAATGATATGTAACATTTGAAAATGAGCAGCTATATGATATGATACCTCTTTCTGCAGTGCGAAGCGATGGTCAACAACAACTAGCAATGAAAGATCTAAAAATACATAACCCCTCCCTTCACTACAACGGTGTGGTTAACAACAACAAGAGACAAAGAATCTATTAAAACCAATCTTCCTGCGGTGCGACGCGGTAGTTAGCAGCAGCCACAGATGAAGGATTTAAAATACATAACCCCTCCTAGCAATGCGGCAGGGTGATAAAAAACAACCAAAGATAGAGAATCTATTAAACCCAATCAACCGACAGTGCGACACAGTGGTCAGCAACAACCAAGAATGAAGGATTTAAAATACCTAACCCCTCCGTGTAGTGCGACATGGTGGTCAACAATAGTTAGAGACAGGGAATTTAATAAATCCAATCAACCGACAGTGCGATGCGGTGGTCAGCAATAGCCAGAACGAAGGATTTAAAATACCTAACCCCTCTTTGTAGTGCGACACAATGGTCAGCAACAACCAGAGACGGGGAATTTCTTAAATCCATTCATAACTTGCAGTGCAACGCGGTGGTCAACAACAACCAGAGATGGGTAGTCTATTGAATCCAATCTTCCTACAGTGTGACGCAATGGTGAGCAACAAGGAAGAACGAAGGATTTAAAATGCCTAACCCCTCCTTACAGTGCGAAACAGTGGTCAGCAACAGTCAGAGATGAGAAATCTATTAAACCCAATCTTATTGCAGTGCGACGTGGTGGTCTGCAACAACCACGAACAAAGGATGTAAGATAGCTAACTCCTCCTTGTAGTGCGATGTGGTGGTCAGCAGTAACCAGAGACAAGGATCCTAATTGCACATCCTAAGCTACTCCTTGTAGTGCGACACCGAGGTCACCAGCAGTCAAGGACCAATTGTCTAAAGTATAAAACCCCCTTGTAGTGTGTCACGAGGATCAACACAAACAAGGACAGGTCTCTAAACTCTCTCTCTCTCTCTCTCTCTCTCTCTTTGCAGTGTGACACGATGGTCAATACAGCCAAAGAGAGGATCCTAACCTGTAAACTAGCAGTGAGGTGTGAGCAATGCTCCAAAATAGCAGTGCTAGTAAATACAAAGTGAGAGAACAAAACAAAAAGAGAATCAGAAGTGATACCCTGTGGCTACTTGCTCTCTCTGTGTCTCTATCGCAAGCGCCATTGTCGCAACAATTCAAACAAACTATCACGACGCTTTTTTAATGTAGTTTTATTCGGATATACGCATACAATGCGGATATACATCGTATAATATCACATTGTACGTACAAATATTGTTATTCCGACGTATAAATGCAAGTTAGCTCTTAAAGTCTCTATGTGGCACAACAAAAACTCTATGAGCATATGTATATACACTTGAACTAAAATTTTTATCTTATTTGTAAAAATTTTAAATTATTTGTCTTTTGCACTTTAAATTGTCAAGGTAAGGTATACTCTATTGTTTATTTTTTTATTTACACTTTTCCAAAATGCAATTGATGTTGCATATATTTTATGTAGGTCAAAACTAAAGGTGCTCATTTGGGCCACCCAAATGAGCACCTTTGGGCCACCCAAAATTGGGTGGCTCAAATGAGCACCTTTATTTTTGAATAGCCGTATAGCGGTTATGTCCGCGGTAATGGGGGTGCAAGCAATATATGTGATAATAGTTGCGGATATATATCCGTGACTATTATCACATATATTACTAATAAATTATTGTTGCACCTATTTCTGCTTATATTACCACCAACACAACTTTTTCTCTCTCCATTTTCATTTGTTAATCCGCGGTACTAAGGGGTGGTTCTCAATTTTCCCTCTTATAGTGAGTAGCTAGTTGAGCAACAAAGGCAAAACCGGACAGATGATCAAATTGTCCTTACTCCCCTCACCTCTCTAGCTACTATTATTATGCATAACAAAAAAAAAAATTCTTGAAAGCTCAAAGGAATCTGGTGATAAATAAAAGCCTCTCTCTTTATGTACTTTCTATTGCCATCGTGAACTTCAAGCATGTAGCTATATGAAGCGGTGGTCAAGGCGAGATGGCGGAAGCTCCATCATGCCTATCTACTGTATATATGGATAGTGAGCTTCAGAGCCTGTAGCTGCATCAAGCGGCATTGTGGATATACCACCTAGCTAGATTTCCATATGTGGTCCAGTGGTAGCCAACAACATCTACTCTTTATCTAATTTGTGGAGCCATGTCTAGCTGCAAGGTGGCATACGTAGCAACAATCTTGTAGCTAAAGGGCTAAGTGCGTTACCATGCCAGCATGTCTCTCTATCTATCTCTCTCTCTCTCTCTCTCTCTCTCTCTCTCTCTCTCTCTCTCTCTCTCTCTCTCTCTCTCTCTCTCTCTCTCTCTCTCTCAAATCCTTTGTTCTATATTACATTATCTTACATGTTAGCATCGTGTTCAGGAATTCCATTCTCTTAGCTATTACACCTTCAACCTATGGATGACTTGGAGCACCCTTTCCTTTATGGCTTGATCTTGTAAAGAAACTCTATCCACCAACAATCTGTCTTTGACTAACATAGGCACTGTCTGCTTAAATCCTGTGCTACTGTCAAATGTAGCCATATTCCTCATTGACCATATAAACCACAAAATCCAAACTCTGAATGACTATACTGTAAATTCTAGGGCATTGTCGTGGTGTGTGTTCACCTTGGATAAAGTCAATTTGAACTCCCTAAGATGTAGACCACATATATATTCAGTCCATTTTCACTGCTCTGCAACTATTTTACAATGCCAAAAAACATGTCTAACATACTCATTACCCTTACATCTGCTGCACTTCTCATCTGTAAATACCTTTGTTTTAAGGTTACAACCTGTAGGCAATACCCCTGTACATACTTCCATAAAAAGACTTTGAATTTGAACTGGTTTGGAATTCACCATATAGCAGATAATACATTCAACCACCATTTATTGTGCATATGTAATCCACATTGTTTATTACATCTTCCATCAATACAAGAATCTGGTAAAGAAGATGAATAAAAAATTGAAGAAGATGATTTCTACATATTGGCCGTACACACTGGCAAAGTCCAATCTCTATGTCTGTCTTTCAGGTTTGGCTGGCCAAAAACAGGTAGGCTAAATACATGTGCTCCTAGCTGGTGCCACAGTCCTATGAACCTGACTCCGCATTTTTACTGTCGTCTGGCTGTAGAAAATAGTTTCAACTCAAGGTTAGAGTCTAGTATTTGATTAATTTGAAGAATACCCTTTTTGATTGAATAGGGTAATAGCAGGTTTTCCCATCAATTTGGTAGGAGGAACTGTAAACACAAATCTCCAATATATGTTTTCAGCACCCAAATAATTACCAGTGTACATGATTCTCTCTTCCCAATGCAAAATAGAGCAGCTCTTTTTTCATGTTTTTATCAACATATTGGAGATATCAAACCCAGTTTTTAATGGAGCAGCTGAAAACAGTTTATCCCAAACATTCACATGCCAAACCCCATGAAAGTACACTACAGCTGTATCAATCAATTTCCACAAGGATACTGAACAATCAATATCATTATCCAAGATGTGCTTTGTGAGGCAATCCCTTCTTGCCTGGGCATGTAATTTAATATTAGAATGTACAGACCACCCAATGTGTACCGGAAGGGCAGTTTATCCCAGGCAATCAAGGCAGCCGCGACAGAATGAATCCTCCATAAAAACCTAGACATGGATGTTGTACATTTTTGTAACATTTTGTCGGACCAGTCCAACAAAGGCAAGCACTACATCATGTAAGGGATGAGGATAGATTAGACTATCCTTAATCTGACATGTAGGGGCCATTCATCACAGTACCAAGGTACAATTTTGGCTTGCACCTTCTCCACTACCCATTGTTGCAACTCGGTTTGAGACGCACCCACTCCAATGGGGTATCCCAAGTGTCTGAATACATGGCCTTTTGGGTACCTCTTTCCATACCAAATTAGAGCATCAAAGTTCGTGACTCAAATATCAATGAGGGCAGATTTGGTTAAATTTAGATTTAACCTAGCTGCTAATGTATATAAGTCTAGTACTTTTATACATCGCAATACATTGATATTGTTTGCTTTGAGGAACACAAAGGTGTTGTCTGCAAATCCTTTACCTATTACTTGTTTAGAGCCCAGATGAAGAGTTTGCAAGTGCCCATTTGCAGCAAGGGCATCCAAATAAGAATACAAAGGGTGAGTTGCAACAACAAAAAAAAGTGGGCTGATAGGACAACCTTTTCTAACAAATCTTGCAATACTCACCTTCTCAAAGATTCTACCATTAGTCACAACTTTGGAGAAGGCCTGTTGCCCCAACAAGTTGATGAAGTTGCTTATTCTATTGCCAAACCCCATCTTCTTTAGTACACTTTGCACAAAACCCCACTGCACTATTTCAAAAGCCTTGACAAAATCAATTTGAAACATAACCATGTCCTGCTTATAATTTATAGTATGTTCTATACCTAGATGGACTATAAGTGTGTTATCATAAATAGATCTGCCATCAATGAAGCCTGTTTGGGCACGGTGACTCTGTTTTTGCAGCTCAAGTTCTATTTTGATAGCAATAGATTTGGCCAGCATTCTGTAAAGAATCCCCGTCATGGTGAAGGGCCTCCAATCAAACAGAGTTTTAGGGAAGGTGTTCTTAGGGATCTGCTTTATGATTCCCTGCTCGAGGGCAGGATCCATGCATTGAGACATCCAAATTGCATTCAACAATGGGCACACTATTCCTTTCAATTCTGACCAAAAGGACTCCATAAATTCCTTGGATATTCCACAAATGCCAGGACATTTTTCATTTGGTAATTTTGCTCAACACATATTCCAACTCTGCCTCATTTAGTGGTTTCTCCAAGCTGTAAGCTTTTGCAACCTCAATGCATGGAGTGACTGTAGTCAAAGAGAGATTCAATAGCATTTATTCTTTCAGAAGCTACATCTGGGCTTACATTAAGTATAGCACTAGAATACTGGGTAGTCATATCTAGAATTTCAGTTCCCTTGCTTAGAGGAGTCCTATCACCATTGTGAAGAACTGACAGATTCTGCCTTTTTTTTTAACTTGAGTTTTTTATAAAAGGATTTGGATGAGTCTTTCCCATCTGCAACCACCCATTGTCTACATAGATATCTCAGTTTTTTACATTGATCCATTTTCCAAATATCTAAAAGTACATCTCTAGTAGCAGTTAGCTCTTGTATTTCCTTGTGACACAACGCAGTAGACTGTCTACCAGCTTTAAGCACAAGATGTTTTGCTCTTTCTCTGGCTTGCATTACCTTATGACTACCTTTCTGAGCATTCATTTTACCAGCAATTATGATGTATTGCTACATGTCTTGCTGGCTTCATATTTTGCATTTTGATATCAATAAGTTGTGAGACAATAGGAAAGTGATCTAATAGCGCAGTACCAACATTAACTTTTTTTTTTTTGAGTTCGGGAGCCAAGCAGATCCAACAAAGTAGATTCTATCTACTCTGGACTAGGATCCTTGGTGGGATAGGGAGTGAAAGATGAATCCTATAGAGGATCTAGAAGTAGCAGTCCAGGCATCAGCCAAATCATTTTGGCTCTGCAAGGTGTCACATTCAGAGCTTTGAGGCAGCGACATTATAGTAAATAAGGAGGTGGTTTGGTCAAAGGTCTCCACCATGTTAAAGTCTCCTCCAAGAATACCTATGGGCGAGCCATCTCCACAACTCTATTCTAGATGCTTCATCATTAGGAGCATAAAAATTACTTATTTCCATTGGTCCCCATTGGGATTCCACTTGGAAGACAAAGCATCTCCCTGATTTATGGTCAAGGATCCATTGAGGCTTGAGGGAGTTTTTGATATATGTCAAAGTACCTGAGTATTGTTCTTTTTTTCCACCAAAAAACAGACTGTATCCTTTAAAGTGCATTACATCCGTAGCTTTATCATGCAGCTTATGCTCTTGAACTAGACAAATATCCAAATAAGAGGTCAACAACCAATTTTGAAATACCAGCAGCCTAGAGTGGTGGCTGAGACCCTTAACATTGAAGGATGCAACTTTCATGAGGAGAATTATTGAGGTATCCATAACTAACTGAGTGTCCTCATCACTAGGACTATCTGTCATTAGCACCTCAATATTGACATGGTTTCAAGCTGCATTGCTCTTAGTGGCAGAGTGTTGCATGAGCACAGAGTCAATAGCTACCAAAGTATGTGAGGAAGGGATTTCTTAAAGAACATCAAACATATTAGGTGAGGTATATCCTGATATTCCCGGTTGAGTCCTGAAAGATTTCTTTGATGACTAGTATCCATCAGATTTCAGCACTCTTTTACCCTTGTCTAGAGATCTTGGGTTCCTAGAAGAAGAGGGTTCCTACATGAGGAGAGTTTTTATTCCTACCTCCTGTCTGAAAACTTTTGCTTTATACCTACTAGGAGGGACTGCATATTCAAGGGTAGCTGCTTAAGTAGGAAGGGGGGAAGGTTGCTCTATAGAATCTGAACCTGTTTTGCCAAAAATTTGTTCTTCGAGCGCCAAAAATTTGTTCTTCGAGCGCCAAGTGCCATGTGTGAACTTTCACTTAGTTTGGAGCACTTTTGGTAGGTCTAGGGCCAAATTAAGGAATTAGGCCTAGACTTTGGATTTTTTTTAGCATTGGACACCCTCACTCATGCTGTAAGGCAAATCTCTTGTGTGTAAGATGTACTGAAAAGTGTTGCAAAGATTTGAGCCAAGCAAGTCCCACTACTCTAAGAAACAATTGGGAGTCAAACCATCCTCACTGGGACAACTACCACGGGGAAGTTCTCTAAGGGCCTTGTGGATATCCTCTAGTTAAAGAGGCAGCTCAAGACTACGGACCATCTCCTCAGTCACAAGACAAGGAATTTGTGCCCAAACTTTGTCTTTGTATGCATCTTGATGCTTTGACTGAGGCTCCGCAGACAACAAGTCACAGTAAAAGTCAATAGAAACTGCACGCATTTCCTCTGGAATTGAAGCAGCTGACATGTCGGGACTCCTCAACTGGCTGACACTGGCATGCACATGTCGGGATCCCACTTCCTCAAAGAACGCTCCAATCACTCTGTCACCCACCTGAGTCCAATGAGATGCCTGTCAACGGAAAGCAAACTCATGATGCCTCTCCTCTATGATGGCAAGATCCTGACGAGCCTACTCCAACTCCTCCTCCAACCATGGACTGTTTGGGTGCTGCTCTTGCATCCTCTACAAGGACGCAACACCCGTCAGAGATGCTACTCCTCGTGTCTGGCTACAGCAAGAGACGGGTGGTAGACTCCTTCAAGAAAGAGCCGACTAAGTCGAGAGGCCATTCTGTCAGCAAGGGAGTTGTGTGTGTCCAAGCCCTCTTTTCAAAGAGCCACCCCCCACTCTCTGAGCTCACAGTCCAGCAATATCCTCTCAGGGATGCGTAGCATTGTGCTCCCCCTCCTCAGTCTATCTGTCACTGTGAGAATGACTGGTGCATGGTCCAAAAAAGATATCCCAACTAGAATGAAAATTGTCCCATCGAACTCACAGATGTGGTCACTAGCATAGAAGCGATCTATCCGAGATAGATTCACTCATCCCACTCTATGATCCGAACCAGAGAAGGCCAGGATGTTTAGGGGCCTCAGAAAGCCACAGTCTTGGGGGTGCACTATGTAATCATGTTAATGTATGACGTGAGTTTGAAAGGACGGGTTTTAAAATGCAATTTTAGGAAATTGAACACAGATACATTGAAATAAGGGGCTTTTATATTCAATTGTGAAAAAAAATCCTAAAATAAGGCATCATTTTATTCATTTTGACATGTTAAAAGAGGGTTTTTTTTAATACCCCTTGCGAACTCACGTTATATAGGGGGGTTACTAAAGGGTGACCCCCTGATGCCATAGTGTTGCCAAACATCTGGAACCCTCAAAGTCATGCATAGGCTCTCCCAAGCTACCAACTCAGTGCCAAGCACAGTAGCATCGCTACCTCCAATCTTGTCAGAGGGGTCCTCCAGCATGTTGAAGTTTCCTCCCATGCACCATTGCTCTGCATACGATAGAGACTTTACAAAGTGAGACCAAAACTCTGCATGTTAACTCACCACATTGGATGCATAGATGTTCAGGAAGGCCAAGAGGCAACCCTGAGCATAGTAATCCATTGAGCCCTGTCACGCACCTTGACTACCTCTGTCCACAATGGCCTGCTGCCAAGAGTCCACAATAGTCATACATACCCCTCCCTGGTTACCACCAGGTCCAATGCAGTCGACCAAAATGTCACATAGATGATGCTCCTGTAGCATAAGGAGATCAATCTCTCCTCCCACAAGGAATTACTGGAGCTCTTCACGTAATCCGCCCCTCTGGCGCTAAAACTGAGGCCCACCTAATCCCTCCATGCTCCATGAGAAGATCCTCATGGAGAGCGAGAGAGAATTGATGCTGTAACATCACCTAATCGTATTATCTTTGAGAGTGGCTTGGATGGGGAATAATTTGCATCCGAGCATCCCCGAGAGAGGCGTGCCTACAAGGAGTGTCTTTAGGTTACACGACCCTTGTCCTGACAATACCATGGTTATTCTAGGTGATACCATGATGTTGTTTCATTGTTACCATGGCTATTCTCGCTGATACCATGATGTTGTTTTGTTGATACAATGATTATTCTCGGTGATACCATGATGCTTTTGGTTGATACCATGATGATTTATTTATTTTTATTGATACAATGATGATGTTCTGTTAATACTTTGATGATATTCATTCATATGACTACGTTGATAATTAAATATCGTTGTCATTGATATGACTATGTTGATAAATATCGTTTTATGTAGTATATACACATGTCATTTACATCGCGTAATCACGTATCTTGAACTTTTACGTTCATACTTTATGTACACATATGTTGTCGTGCGTATATATGTTGTCAAAAGAGTGGCGTAGCGAACCATCTCTTATGGCATTGTGAATGTAATTATTTCACTAACGATGCTGAAAATTTTCATGACTATGTTTTTTGAGTCTATGATCTATGTACGATTGATCAAAGAATTGATTTCATGAAGACAAACTTGGTGACAATAAAAGATTTATGAAGACATGTTTGGTGATGCCATATTGATGACAACATGAAAACATGTTTGGTGATGCAATATTGATGATAACATGAAGACATGTTTGGTGATGCCATATTGATGACAAGCTACACAAAAGATTCACGGAGACACTTTTTATCAAGAGCTAATCGCTAGTTTTTACACCTCTTTATTGAATCTTTGTATTCATTACTGTATTTGATAGGATATGAGTGATGTAACTCCTCATAAAACATTCATTGTGAAAGGAGTGATGTAGCTCCATGTAAAATATTCATTGTAAAAGGAGTGATGTAGCTCCTCATGAACATTTGTACATTCAATGATTTTTATACTTAACGGTGGGTGTAAATAGAGCTGTGGGTTTTTCCCTTGATCCCCACAGGGTTTTTTTTCATCCACAGCTAGGGACCCTTATTTGAGCGGGGGTGTTGAGCTTATATGTGAAGCTACTTAATATATGACTTCTCTATATATAGCACACGGGTCCCCTCTATATCTACATCATCTTATGTGTGTATTCCACAGACTTTGGGCTTCTATTTCTGTGCTCTCTCTTTATCTCTCAACAACTTGTGTGTAGTGGAAATTAGCATGAACATAGTGAGCATTTCATTATAATAGATTCCTAATGAGCATAACAACAGTTCTTGGGTGAAGAGAGCAACAAAACACATAATACCTACTTAGAGAGCATGAACAATACTTCAGAAGAGAGAGAAATTAAGCTATTGACAATAGTTGAGGACTGGATTTACATGGAGCCGGTCCCCCCTCCAAAAGGCTTTGTAATATAGGTTTCTCCATCAAGAGAGTCATTTTACAATACAATTTTTTGTGTTCCTTCAATACTAGCTAGTGCAATGATGATGGAAGCTTCAAGCACTAAGCAAAACACTTATAAAACGCAACATCAATTCCATCACGGTCTCAGGTCCAAGACCTCACACACCTTCGAAGATGGTGAGAGCTGGCGGGGTATGAGAGTAGATTGAGAGGAAGGAGTAGTCTTACAAGAATAATATATATCTCCTCACATAATCACTCATATTAGCATAGCTTAGCTTAGTAATTAACATGGTAGAGGAGATGAGCATGCACTGAAGCTTGGCTCTTGGATGGATTTGCATCACAAAGCCAAGAGTTGTTGGTGTAGGCCTCCCTTCTCACAACCTTGGAGTAGGTGATAAGCTTTCCTTTAAATCTTGAGAAGAAGAGGGAGAGTCTTCTTGCTTCACACATGAGCTTGTGTGAGTGTGTGTGGAATAATGACTTGAGATAATCAGCCCCCTCTCTGTCTTGGTCGACCCCTCATGCTATTTTCTCATGCTATCACTCCAATGGAGTCTTCCAGGCTTAGCCAATAGGATTAAAGGAGAATAAATGATAGCCTTCAGACATGTGTCCTCCTTACCCCTTTTGTCAGATCTTTAGGTAGTGAATTGATGCAACTAAACTCTCATTGGACCCCTTTGTCTCCTAGCCAATATGAATCAGGCAGGCTAGTGGGCTGTTGAATGCTCATTGGACCCCTTGAGAGATTGTTCAATAATCTTCTAGAGAGCTTGATTCTTATTGGTTCTTTTATTAAGTTTTTTTAATTTATTTGAACTATATTTACTCTAGCCTAATTCTCATTGGTCCACCTCCATGGCCATCCAATAGGATTTAAGTACACCTTGTGGGCATCTGGGCTAGGGAGCTCACACATGTCCCTCATTCCCTTTGTGTAAAGGAGGCTTGTGAGTGAGTGTGTGTGTGTGTGTGTGTGTGTGTTTCTATCTCATCCCCTACTTCTAGGACTCGCCCTCTCTTATGTAGGAACTATGAAGACTTTTTTAACACATACAAAGCATCCAATTTTCCTAGTGTTTGACCTTTGGACATAACCTTTGAATTAAGTTGGAACCTTAGCATTTTGGAAGTCTTAATGGGCTGAACCTTACGGTCTTTAAATCCCATTGTTGCACATTGCTCTTTTGAAGATGGCCCCCCCTTTGGATCACTATTTTCCCTCCTTTGGATCCGTACTGTGGTCAGTCTGCCAGCTTAACCAATATTCTAGCTTTTTCTCCCCTGGCACTTCCCCATATTAAATGATCAGTTTAACATGAGAAAATCATTTAGGACAATTAGATATTAGTTATTATGATACTTCTCAGCAAGATATCAGAGCGTGGTTGCTTTTTCTTCACAAAAATAGAGCGTTTTTTGTCTTGCGCAGCTTCACCTTGCAAGCGCGCAACAAAAATCTTCAATTCAACAAAATATAAAAGCATCATAACTTTCTGCTTGAAACTCGGACTTCAATGTTTGAAGAGTCGTTATCAAGGTTTTGGGATGTTCTGGAGCTGTTGGTCATGACAGATTTATCAAATTTTGCACCGAAAGTAACTTACAAGAAATTGCTAACTATTTTCAACACGTTTTCAATTAAAATCATTAAGAGGTATGAGTTTTTAAAATTTCAAATCTATTTGTGTTAAGGTTCTTGTTATGATCTTTGATTTACCTTTCATGCATCATATTCAATTTGACTTGCATAAAAGAACTTAGATCAAGAGTTAATTATGCTGTACTCAATTAGATATCTATATTGATACGTGTTGAGTTTTTTGTTACATGATTCTTGGATTTGCTTTTCATGGATTATATGCAGTTCGATTTGTGTAAAAGAAATAGAGTAAAAGTTTACAATATTGAAATTACAATATCTTTAATTCTTCTTATTGTATAATTCTTGAATTTTCTTTTTATGAATCATATGCAATTCCGTTTATATAAAATAAATAAATTAAAAAATATGCATGTTAAATTTACATAATCTTCAATTCGTTTTATATATTGAAAGGTACATAAATTGATTGATCTCTATACTTATATTTCATATATATCAGATATATTTTGATGCATGTACAACGAGTTACATCAAAGTCATATCACTTGAAATTTTTTTAGTTTGCCTTTTGTTTTGATTGTGTGTAATCAATGATAAAGATCAAATCGATATATATATATATATATATATATATATATATATTTGAAATTACTGACATTTATACATCTTGATAATCTGTGTTGTATTCAAATATTCATGTTAAAAACTTATGTTTGACTAATTCTGTTTATTCTTTTCGGATGATTATTAATGTGTTATGTTTCAATGATTTATATAGTTACATCTCAAATACTTACAATTTTGATGATTTATTTTATAATCTTCAATCGATATTCATACTTATACTTTGAAAGTTCACATTATTTCTCTTCTTTGTGAATGTCGATTGGAAAAATCAAAGAGTTATATATGATCATTATAATTCATTGATATAGATGTTAAAAAGTTATAATTTTGATAATTTATCAAAGAGATATATTTTAATAATTTATTTTCAGCGAAAATATAAAAAACCTATAGTTTTTATTTATGATCATTTGTTATTGAAATTTATAATTTCAGGTGATGATTATGAGTCATTCTTACTAATCAATCATTGTTGAGATGGTTATTACTCCATGGAGTTGTTCCATGATGTGTTTTCATGATGATAGAAGTGGTTCGTATTGTTCGTTCATTTCTATTTTCTATTTTAAAATGATTATTACTCCATGGAGTTATTCTATGATGCCATTACGCATTTCCATGATGATTACAAGGTGTTCGTATTGACTGTTTGTTATTGAAATTATTATTATTCCATGATGCCATGACGCGTTTTCATGATGATTAGAAATTGTTTGTATTGATCATTTAATATTGAGATGGTTATTATTTCATGGAGTAATTCCATGATGTCATGATGCATTTCCATGATGATTACAAGTCATTCGTACTGATCATTCTATTATTAATATGGTTATTATTCCATGGAGTTGTTCCATGATGCCATGATGCGTTTTCATGATGATGACAAGACGTTATTATTGATCGTTCATTTTATTAAGATGGTTAGTATTTCTCCATGATGCCATTCAATGTTTTCATGATGATTACAAGTTATTTGTATTGATTGTTTTTTATTATTCCATGGAGTTGTACCATGATTCTATGATACGCTTCCATGATGATAAAAAGTCGTTCGTACTAATTATTCATCTTGTTGATATGGTTATTCTTCCATAGAGTTGTTTCATAATGTCATGATATGTTTTCTTGATGAATAATTTTTTTTATTTATTGATTGTTTACTATTGAGATGGTTATTCTTCTATGGAGTTGTTTTGTGATGCCATGACACGTTTTCATAGTGATTAAAACTTGTTCGTACTAGTTGTTTATTACTGATATGATTATTGGTTTATTGAGTTGTTCCATGATGCCATGATACAGTTTCTTGATGATTAAATATTGTTCGTATTGATTCTTTTTCATTGAGATGATTTTTCTTCCATGGAGTTTTTGCATGATGCTATGACATGTTTTCATGATGATTAGAAAGTGTTCATATTGATCATTCCTCACTAAGACGATTATTCTTGTATAGAGTTGTTTCATGATTTCATGATATGTTAGAAGTCATTTATACTAATCCTTGATCATTGAGATGATTATTATTCCATGGAGTTGTTTCATGAGGTCATGATGCATTTTCATGGTGATTACAAATCATTCATCCATATCATTTCTCATTCAGATGGTTATTGTTTGATGGAGCTATTCCATAATGTCGTGATGTATTTTCAAGGTGATATTAGAATCCATTCATATTTATTATTTATTACTAAGATGGTTATTCATTTATAAAGTTGTTCCATTATGGCATCAACAATACTTTCAACACCTAGTTAGATAGCATCAACAATACTTTCAAAAGAGAGAGAAATTAAGCTATTGACAATAGTTGAGGATCGGATTTGCATGGAGCCGTCCCCCCTCCAAAAGGCTTTGTATTATGGTTTCTCCCATCAAGAGAGACATTGTACAATACAATTCTTTGTGCTCCTTCAAGACTAGCTAGTGCAATGAAGATGAAAGCTTCATGCACTAAGAAAAACACTTACTAAACACAACTTTAATTATCCCCGTTCTTAGACCCAAGAACTCACACACCTTCGAAGATGGTGAGAGCTAGCAGGGTATGAGAGTAGATTGAGAGGAAGGAGTATCTTACGAGAAAGATGTACATCTCCTCACATAATCACTCATATTAGCATAGATTTAGCTTAGTAATTATCTTGGTAGAGGAGATGAGCATGCATTGAAGCTTGGATCTTGGTTGGATTTGCATCCACAAGCCAAGAGTGTGTCGATGTAGGCTTCTATCTCACAAGCTTGGAGTAGGTGATGAGCTCTCCATTAAAGCTTGGGAAGAGATAGTCTTGTCTTTCTTTACACATGAGATTGTGTGAGTGTGTGTGTGGTAATGCCTTGCAAAAATCAGCCCCCTCTTTCTCTTGGGCGAACCCTCTTGCTATTTGCTCTTGCAGGCTCCCCATGATGGGACCTCCCCAAGTCAAGCCAATGGCTATTAAGCAGCATAAGTGATAGCATTCTGGCATGTGGACCCCTTTCCCCTTTTGTGAGAGCTTAATCAATTAAACTTAATTGATTTAAATGAATTAAATCCCCATTGGACCTTTCCCCATTCTGACCAATAGGAATTAAGTAGCCCATTGGGCTCCTCAATTCCTATTGGACCCCTTCATAGGCTGTCCAATAATCATCCAGGAGACTTAATTTTCATTGGTTTTTTTTATTAAGTGTTTAAAAATTAATTAGGCTAAATTTAATCTAGCCTAATTCTCATTGGTCCACTTCAAGGGTCATCCAATAGGAATTGGGTACACCTTGTGGGTATCTGGCCTAGGGAGCTGACATGTGTCCCTCATTCCCTTTGTGTAAAGGGAGCTTGTGTGTGTGTGTGTGTGTGTGTGTGGCCTTCTCTCTCATCCCCTACTTGCTAGGCTCGCCCCCTCCTATGTAGGGATATTCAAAGACTTTTTTGGTTACACACAAAGCATCCAATTTCCCTAGGGTTGACCTTTGGACACAACCTTTGAATTTTGGAACCTTAGCATTTTGGAAGTCTTAATGGGCTGAACGTTAGGGTCTTTTTAGCCCATTGTTTCACATGGATCTTTTGCAGATGGCCCCCCCTTTGGATCCCTATTTTCCCTCCTTTGGATCCCCACTGTGGCCGATCTTCTAGCTTAACCAATATTCTAGATTTTTCTTCTCTAGCACTTCCCCACATTAAATGATCAGTTTAATATGAGAAAATCATTTAGCAGAACTAGATATTAATTATTATGACATCAGGCATCTTCTTATCAGTGTTCCACATAACACAAGATCTGTTCTTGTTCGGACAGTTGATAGTGGGGGCAAATACAACTTTGCCTAGGGAGGCAGCCAAATCCTTGATACAAGTCCATAAAAAATCAAGTATGTCCACAAAATCAACCCATACTGGGCATTTAGACAACCATTCCTCCTTAAGTTTCTTGACCGGCTACTAGGAAAGAACATGAACAACTTGCCCACATAAGATAATTGTTGAGGTAGAATAAAAGGATTTTTGATCTGCTGCAAAAAAAAACAGAACTTCATATAGTCCTAGCCCATTGTAGAAAACCTTGTCGACTACAGCTTTCTTAAAGCCCTAGTCCAGATAACCTGCTATCTCATGTGGGGCTGGAAGTTTGCCTGACACTATAGCATGACTTTGAAAAGGTGAGACCTGAGACATGACTGTTATGGCAGGGATGCAAACTATATGCTGCCCTTCAACTTGAGGGTCGGAGGTTAATGCCTCACTTAGGCAACTAGTTAGTTCAACTTCAGAGAGTGTACCTTTGTCAACCCTTACAGGTGGCATGGATGCTTCCATAAGATTCAGACAAGACACCGTTTGTAGAGCCACGGCGCAAAGTGGTCAAATGAGGACCTGAGATAAGACGGCTGAAGTGAGTGCCAGCGGGAGAAGGTCCGATTTTGAGTCTGAGTAGAATACACGACCTAAGACTTGTCGGGAGAACGAAGCCCAAGGATCCCTTAACCTCTCATAGAGATAGAGAAGCGTCGTCTAAAATGCCAAGTAGATCCCTCGCATCAAAAATCCGCATCTCTCTCTCTCTCTCTCTCTCTCTCTCTCTCTCTCTCTCTCTCTCTCTCTCTCTCTCTCTCTCTCTCTCTCTCTCTCTCTCTCTCTCTCTCTCTCTATGTGTGTGTGCACGCGCGTGCGCATGCCCTCGCCTGGAGTGGTTGGATGAAGCTTAGGTTGACATGTGTCCAATGTTGTTGTCGAATTTCCAGCCTCGCTAATAGATAGAATCTATTAACGAAGCATAGATTGACATGTGTATAATATTGCTGCCAAAATTCCAGTCTCGTCAGTAGATAATATAGATATAGATGAAGAGGAATTGTGTAAGGTTGGGTTTACACTGCTCATGCTGAGCTTACGTGGACCAACCAGTTGAAGTGCTTGAGGTTATGCAGTTCACACTACACATTTTTTAAAGCAATGGGATGCTAGCATGACATGCTAAGTCAATAGAAAATGATCGCTCTTGCATGGGGGAGATTGCATCAAGTACTCTCTCTCTCTCTATCTTTCTGAGATAATGTATAGACTGATTATATGCTCATGCTCATGCTCATGCTGATTATATGCAGATTTACCAATTTTGTTGTCTATAGCATGCTATTTCTTTATTTTTCAAGACTCTCTGCGCTTCCAACTGTAGCAGTGGTATCAGAGATTTGGCTATGTTACTGGTAGCATAGCCAAAGCCTTGATACCACTGCTCGTGCGACTATCTAGGTATGCCAATTTATCATTTTCGTTGTCTATAGCATGCTATTTCTTTATTTTGTAGGACTCTCTGTGCTTCCAACTATAGCTGTGGTACCAGAGTTTTGGCTATGTTACTAGTAACACAATCACAATTATGGAGAGCATAATTAAGGTCAAACAACATAGGAGAGCTAATTTTTTTTCTTCTTTCTACCTTGAATTTTTTATTTTCCTTATTGCTTTATCATTATAGATAAATGTAAACAAGATTTTGTGTGTATCTTTTCATAAAGTAGATAAGTGCAAGGTCTACGTAATAGTAGGAGATCTATGTATTAGTAGAAGAGAACAAAAAAAAACTAATTTTATTAGAGTTCGGTTGATGTCGATTGGCATGGAAAGTAGAAAAAGACTTGTTGAACGAAGAAGTAATCAGACAAGTTTTAGTATAATTTGATGAAAACAAAACATCGGTTAGAAAAAGGGGGGTACAACTAGCCACCCTATTTTCCCATTGTAGTAGAGAGGTTGTAACGAAGTAGAAAAAGTAGAGGATTTGTAATAAAGCCGTTCCATGAGATTCGAAAGTGAATGAGGCTCTCTTGGGCGAGAAGAGTAAGTTTGAGAAGTTGGACTTTCCACCACATTTGATCACGGAATTAGAATTAGACGACGAAAAGGAAGAATTTGTCGTACTTTTTTTCCCCCTACGTAGAAGCGATGAATATAGCCTTCGGGAGCACACTGATCAACGTCACCACTGATTGCCAAGGGGATAACATGGCAATGGAGCGAACAACATGGTCGTAGCCAATTTTTTTGTTACCACCATATGGGTGCCTTGGGTCCACGACATCACAATTGTGGCAACATCTCCATCTAGGGAGGACTACTAAATGGCGTCCTACGTACCATCCAACAACATGAAGGTGTACTACATGCACATGAGCTATTGCCCCCGCCCACTCGCAATGCAATTATGTCTACCATTCCCTTGTCATGTAGTGCCCACCATGTGCCTTGGCATGCAGTGAGCGTTAGCCGGGCGCCACTAACGCGCCATCTCACTTGTGTTTCGGTTCGCTCGCACTCTCTTTGTCTTTTTCTCTCTAGCCAACCATCACCCAACACTCTCTATTTCCCTTACATGCAGCCTACATTCTGCTGCTTTCTAGTCTTGCTCCCCTCCTTTTGTGGTATGCATGGCTGCGACCAACCAGTCGATGAGTGATCCGTCACAATATTTTTGTCTCTCTCTCTACATTGGCTAGTCGATCGACAACCCTTTTTTTTCTCCCCCTTCGTTTGGTACACAAGTGACCACGCTCATTTGACAGCCATGCAAATCCTCTCTCTCTCTCTCTCTCTCTCTCTCTCTCTCTCTCTCTCTCTCTCTCACGCAAGTTTCTTTTTGTATCTCCCTCGTGCAGTACACATGCACACAAACCTACATCCATCGACTTGCATGCAGAGGCAGCCACCCACTACATCGAGTCGCAGTCTGACTTTCTTTTTCACTCTCTCCGTCCCTTGATGCATGCTTCCAACCCACTCGTCAATCCACGTTTACATGGTAGTGCATGTGTACATGGCGACTAGCAAAGAAGAAACCACGCACCATGGATCCACTTTGTCCGCGATTCGCCACCAAGCAGTGCAAGTACGAGTCTATCCCAAGCCTGTTTTGCAGATTTTGCTGAACGGATGTGAGGAACAATGGTGCGCTTCACAGACAACGCAATCAATGCATGAGCCTGCGCATCCTTAACATCCCAACGAGCTTGTTCTGCCGTAGGCAAAACAACTCTAACAGCTGCAATCCTTGCAGCAAGACCTGCAACATCCTCAACATCGCCTACATCCTCAGAACCAGGACGTACATCAATGCCCTGCACAATGTTCCAGACACCCTTTGACACAAGAACATGTTGCATCATATAAGCCCACATAGGGTAGTTGTCCCCATCCAACCTGTCCTCAGTAGCAAACATCTTGAACACATCTGTGTTGTTGTTGTCAGCCATGGTAAATGCTGCACCTGATGTGAAAACTGCCCGAAAATAGGAGAAACGGAGCGGGAACAACCTGTGCTATATAGCACAAACCGTAGAAGACTATAAGGCACCTGTTATGCTGAAAACGGCACTGACAGAAATTCTGCACAAAATGACGAAATAGCCTGTGCAATACTGTCTGTAGTGGAAACGGAGGCCGAAATGAGCCCAAATCAAAATTTTGAGCAGACCAAGCTCTTCGAGTTGTCCCAAAAATTTTGTCAACCTGCGAACGCTCGCCAAAGCTCACTGAAATCGGAGAAAGTGAGCAGGCGTGTGCTGGAGCAGCTGGCGACTAAGCCTGGGAGGACGTGACCTGCTCTGATACCAATTGTTGGAATTAGGGTTGTAGAGAAACGCACACAGCTTGGAGAAGACGAAGGAAGCTCAAGGCACACAATAGAGAGTGTGTTACTTAGTGTGCAATGGAAAGATAGATAGCCCTAGAGTGATGGGCGTATATACAATGCACGGGGGAAAAAACCTCCTAAAGAGGGGAAAAATGCCCCGGCGGTCCTAGTGTGTTCACACACATCACTACCACATGTATATGGTAACAATCTAGAGGGGGGGGCATGTGCAAAAGAGCAATGTGCAACAATGGGCTTTGAAGACCCTAAGAATCAGCCCATTAAAACTTCCAAAATAGTAAGGTTCCAAAATTCAAAGGTTATGTCCAAAGGTCAAACACTAGGAAAGTTGGATGCTTTTTGTGTGTTCAAAAAGTCTTCATAGTTCCTACATAAGAGGGGGAAAGCCCTAGAAGTAGGGGATGAGACAGAAACACACACACACACTTACAAGCCTCCCTTACACAAAGGGAATGAGGGACACGGGTCACCTCCCTAGCCCAGATGCCCACAAGGTGTATTCAAATCCTATTGGATGGCCATGGAGGTGGACCAACGAGAATTGGACTAGAGTAAATATAGTTCAATCAAATTAAAAACACTTAATAAAATAACCAATAAGAATTAAGATCTCTAGAAGATTATTGAACAGTCTCTCAAGGGGTCCAATGAGCATTCAACAGCCCAATGGCTTGCCTGCTTTATATTGGCTAGGAGACAAAGGGGTCCAATGAGACTTTAGTTGCATCAATTAATCACCTAAATCTCTCACAAAAGGGGAAAGGGGGACACATGTCAGAAGGCTATCACTTATGCTCCTTTAATCCTATTGGCTAAGTCTGGAGAGGTCCAATGGGGTGGTAGCATGAGGGGTCGACCAAGAGAGAGAGGGGGCTGATTATCTCAAGTCATTATTCCACACACACTCACACAAGCTCATGTGTGAAGCAAGAAGACTCTCTCTCTTCTTCTCAAGATTTAAAGGAAAGCTTATCATCTACTCCAAGGTTGTGAGAAGGGAGGCCTACACCAACAACTCTTGGATTTGTGATGCAAATCCATCCAAGAGCCAAGCTTTCATGCCTGCTCATCTCCTCTAACATGCTAATTACTAAGCTCAGCTATGCTAATATGAGTGATTATGTGAGGAGATGTACATATTTCTCGTAAGACTACTCCTTCTTCCTCTCAATCTACTCTCATACCCCGCTAGCTCTCACCATCTTCGAAGATGTGTGAGGTCTTGGGCCTGAGACCGTGATGGACTTGATGTTGTGTTTTATAAGTGTTTTTCTTAGTGCTTGAAGCTTCCATATTCATTGCACTAGCTAGTATTGAAGGAACACAAAGAATTGTATTGTAAAATGACTCTCTTGATGGGAGAAACCTATAATACAAAGCCTTTTGGAGGAGGGACCGGCTCCATGTAAATCCGGTCCTCAATTGTTGTCAATAGCTCGGTGTTATTATTTTTGTTGATCTCTTGACCCAAGACCTATTTTTATGCTTATTAGGAATCTATTATAATGAAATTCTCACTATGTTCATGCTAATTTCTGCTACACACAAGTTGTTAAGAGAGAAAGAGAGAGAGAGCAGAAATAGAACCCCAAAGTGTGTGGAATACACACATGAGATGATGCATATATAGAGGGGACCTGGTTGATATATATAGAGAAGCCATATATTAAGTAGCTTCACATATAATCTCAACACCCTGCTCAAATAAGGGTCCCTAACTGTGAATGAAAAAAAACCCTTGGGGGATCTAGGGAAAAACCCACAGCTCTATTTACACCCACCGTTATATTATAAAAATCATTGAATGTACAAATGTTCACGAGAAGCATCACTCCTTTTACAATGAATATTTCACGAGGAGCTACATCACTATTTTTACAATGAATGTTTTAAGAGGAGCTACATCACTCGTATCCTATCAAATACAATAATGAATACAAAGATTCAATAAATAGGTGTAAAAACTATCGATTAGCTCATGTTATCATCAATATGGCATCACCGAACATGTCTTTATAAATCTTATATTGTCAGCAAGTTTGTCTTCATGAAATAAATTTTTTGATCAATCCTACATAGATCATAGACTCAAAAAACATAGTCATGAAAAATTTCAGCATCCTTAGTGAAATAATTACATTCACAATGGCATAAGATATGGTTAGTGACGCCACTCTTTTGACAACATATATACGCACGACAACATATGTGTACATTAAGTATGAACGTAAAAGTTCAAGATGCATGATTACGTCATGTAAATGACATGTGTATATACCACATAAAACGATATTTATGAACGTAGTCATATCAATGAATATCATCAAAGTATTAACAGAACATCATCATTGTATCAATAAAAATAAATAAATCATCATGGTATCAACAAAAATCATCATGGTATCACCGAGAATAATCATTGTATCAACGAAACAACGTCGTAGCATCAGCGACAATAACCATAGTATTACCGAAAAAACATCATCGTATCACCGAGAATAATCATTGTATCAACAAAACAACATCATGGTATTACCGAGAATAACCATGGTATCAACGAAACAACATCATGGTATCACCAAGAATAACCATGGTATCAACAAAAAAACATCATCGTATCACCGAGAATATACAAATGTCCATGCAAATGGTGCTTTCCTGATAAGCAGCTCTGTTGTCTTTTGGTGATGTTGGATTTCAGTGAATGCTCTACAAAAGCATCGTGCTCTTTGAGGTTGGTGTTGTGGGGGGTCTAAGCTCCTTGTAGCTCTGCTCTTTGCGGCTTCTTGTAGAATCTCAACTTCTGATGGCGCTTGGCAGGTGGTTGGGGAGCATCTTCATCAGGATCATAATATTCATCATCACTGCTTCACTCATCATTGTTGGGTTGATTAGAGACATGGCACCCATTTCCCTGGGTAGTGACTTACCGGTCACATTTTGGTGACCTGAGCTGGATGGCATCGCGCCCATCCCTCCTGGAAATGTCTTTTAACCCACCCTATGATTCACTAGGATGTCCTCCCCTTACCACGATGGATGCTCATTGGATGTGTCCGTCTCTGTGCATTCGGGGTCAGTGTGGCATTAGCTAGCTCTTTTGGTTGTCGATTGACACGCTTCTTCTGCCTTCTGTACCCATCGTTGGTCTTTGGATTCTTCTTTGCAGTTTTTTTGGTCCTTGCCATCTAGAAAGAACGTCTGGGAGGCTTCCTAGAGCTTGTGGTATTCAGTGACGGAGGGAGTGTTTTGTGTTTGTGATGGGGGAGGTTTTTCCTCTTTATATATGGTGGACATATAAGTATGGGTTCACATGGTGGAAAAGAGATTTTGGATTACAAAATCACATGAAAGTAGAGAACTATTCAAACACACAGAGCTATACGTCTACTTGAAAATTTTCATAAACAATCAAACAATGTCTATGCAAATTCCATGTACATTTACTGCCTCCTGGCCTACACTTTTCCCACCGTGGTCCTTGATGCTTGCCACTCTCCATGTTGTACTGGACCTTGTGAGGATCACCAGTACTCTAAGAACAAGCATGGGCTAGTCGACGGGCTTCTTTTGCTAAGCACGATGACCTTGCACGTTCAATCGACACTTTGCATCCAAAGGTGGTACGATAAAATCAATTCGACATTTTTTGAAGATAGAATGAGCGCACTAAACCCCCTCCATGTCTTGTATTCTTGAAGTACACACCCCTAGCACAGAAGTGTGACTTCTCCATACCTTGCGTGCTCCAAATATGCAATGAACCATACAAGTTTATAAAGTATGCACCATGTGCATAGAGGATGTGTTGCCCATAAAGCCACAACACATTGATGATCAAAACTAAAGAATAGAATAGAACAAGGCAGAATTCACTCACCATATAGTGTGTAATGTTTATCACCCCATGCTATGATGATCACCTTTGTGAACTCTGCCACCAAATTTTGGATTGTTCTCCTATGCAACAATGGAGGTATTGGTCCCATGACAATCTATTGAATTTAGAAGCCCTTCTAATTTTGAGATAGTGTCAAGCGACCTCTTTGCAAGCTGTATTATAAAGACATTACCAAATAGAAAGCTTGAATAAATGATCAAAGATGGGCATAAAAGCATGAAGTGTGCACATTAGGAAGAGAATGGGGTCTAGGAGGGCTTCTTTATTTCGTAGGTTAAGGGAGTCAAAACCATACCATGTAACATATCTACGGAAAGAGCTTTGCGTGTAGATTACAAAACAGATATAATCTCCGCTCAAATTGGAGATTATATATAGGAGCTATGGAAGGCCAAAAACCATAAAGTTATCCACCCCCTTTTTTGGGGAGAAAAGTACATCCTTTGACCACTCTTACACCTGTTCTTGCACACCCACCATTCTTTCACACATGTCATGCATCTATTTGCATGTTAATCACCTCCATAATCTCATGGAGAATAAAGAGGCCCTCCTATACCCCATCCTCTTCCAAATGAAAAATGCACCTTTCTGAGAGGGAAGTTAATTATAAAGTTCCACTGTTCAAAAAAAACATTATGCATTACTATAGACTCACCATTAGGTGTACACCATATTTGAAGACATCTCAAATTAGAAAAAAAACATTATTTGACATTGAGTAAGGAAATCCCTTATCCACTCTCTTTGCACCTACGCTTGCATTGGTACCTTTTCTTACTCCTTTTGACTTCTTGGTAAAGATGGATAGAGGCATTATCTCCTTTGTGTGCAAATGGCCTCCAATCTGAAAGTACACATCCTTGTTTCAAGACTTCTTAGAAATATTGACCTTAAGTGGTATAGGAAAAGTATTCACAGTATTTCCTCTTTCCCTTAAAGCATCCTTAAGGAGACCATATAAGGCAATGTAGCCCTTAATACTAACTCCCACTTCATCACAAGCCTTCTGTACATCAAACATCGCTCACAAGATTTGAAAACTTTTGCATCACCTCCTTTGTGACAGCATTGTTTAAATGTTCTGCATTTGGTGCTCCTAGAAGGCCTACGACACCCGATTTCTTGAGGCACAAACTCAATAAATGGATGCCATTGTCCTGGCTATGGCCACCACACAGCTCTTGGATAAAATCGTACAAAAATGGATGAAAACATTACCACAAAAGCATAGATGGCATTGTAGCAAAATGCACCTTGTAGCTATAACCCTTTTTTTTCTAGCACCACCTTCGGGGACTAAAGTCTCTATGGCATTGAAGCTCCTCTTAAGTTCCCTTGTACTTAAGGGCGTCTTTTTAAGATGCAAGATCCTATCTTCAGTCTTTTAAATCTTAGCGTCCTTCTCTTCTATCTGTAGCTTAAGATTTTTCACTTCCTCCTCTGCATGAACGATCCTTTCGTGTAATTTGCTAGTGGTATGGGAAATAATTTGACATTGATGCAAAGAACATCATGCGCTATCTGCTCCAATAGTCGACAATTGCTTGCAGTATCCAAGAATACCTTGCTCCCCTCTATCTACATATTGTAAGATTGAAGCAAGGTGTTGGTGTGCACCATGGCGTTGTTGTGCAGGTTTGCAAGTGGAAGAGTATGGCGTCTAGGAGGGCCTCTTTATTTTCCATGAGATTATGGAGGTGATTAACATTTTGACAAATAGATGCACGCTATGTGTGCAAGAATGAAGGGTATGTAAGAGAGGTGTAAACGTGGTCAAAGGATGCACTTTTCTCCCAAAAAAGGGGGTGGATAACTTCATGATTTTTTGCCCTCCATAACTCATACATAGGATCTTTGATTTGAGCAAAGATTATAGATCTGTAATCTACATACCGACCTATTTCCATGGATATGTTAGATGATATGATTTTGCCCGCTAGATTTTAAATTTTATTTTGGGGGGAAAATTTGAATTCAAATAACTAGCCGTTTTTCCTGTTTGAATTCAAAAGTTGTCCTTTGATTGCTCTCTTAATAGGAGAGATTTGAATCCCTTAAACTTCCAAATAAAGAGTCCCTCCTAGACCCCATTCTCTTTCTAATGGATGCTTTGAGGGTGCGAAGTCCTTTGGCAGCCGAACATGTAGACAAACCATTTTCAAACTTGGCGATCTTGTTGTGGATGGGATGTTTGTAATTTCATTTAGCTCCATGGCAAGGGGAATAAATCTCGCCTCAAGCAAGAGTGGGGAGATGCAGCAGAGCCACGGAGAGCTATGGAGTGAAGAGCTATAGGATGGAGAGCTACAGTAGGATGGAATGGAGAGGAGAGCTATGGAATGGAGAGCTGTAGAAGATCTACGGAGTGGAGAGGAGGGCTATGGAGTGGATATCTATGGGGGGGGCGAGATGCAACAAAGCTATGGAGTGGAGATCTATGGAGTGAACCTACAACAAGGAGAGGTAAGGAGGAAGAGTGTGTGCCGAAAAGTACGAGAGATAAGAGAGAGGGAGAGGAGTGAAAGAGAGGGAAGGAGGAAGAGTGTGTGCTGACAAGTAGGAGAGACAAGAGAGAGGGAAAGGAGTGAGAGAGAGGGGAGTGATTTTGAAAGGAAATAAAAAAGATGGAAGGTTTGATATTTTGCAGATCTAGCAATGAGATTTTGAGAGAGAAAATTTATTTTTGGGTATGTATATAGGTTGGGGAAGTTTTTAGTAAAAATGAGGTTTTCTTGATTTTTTTTTCTTAAGTGATTTTTTGGTTTAGGGCTATGGACGGCCTTGATGATGTGGCAAAAGAAAGGGGGGGAGGGTAGTTATTATCATAAGGACCACCACTCTTTTGGGTAGAAAGAGAATGTACCTATCCTCCCTCCCTAGCCTCTATTTGAACCTACAAAAAGCCTATGATAGCCTTAAAACAATCTTATGAGAATACCCTCATTCAATGGCCTTGTCTCCTAAATCACAGACATTTTTAGCCTTAATCTCTTAAATTAGGGATCCTTACAAAGCCCTTTTGGGGTTCATATTTCTCCTACTTGCACAATCGAGCTATTTTTCAATACACACATCCAGTGGAACCACTCATGAGTCAACAAGGAATGTCGCCTTACGTTTATTATGAAAAGCCTATACAAACTCATATGAGAGAGAGCCTGAGGATATAGCATATAATACAAAAAACAACCCATTTTAGGCAAGCACAGAGGAAGCTATGGATCCTCATACATGGATCAACCGATAAGAAATCAATCCATAATGGGAAAAAAAATGCTCATGTCCATAGCAAATAAAATTACAAACTTAGAGGATATCCTCCTAGGAGAGGACAGCCAATGGGAAGCACGACCAACTACCCAATAGAAAGGTCCATGCTAAGAATCTTGAGGTGAGAGAGAAAAAATAAATGGGTTTTTCAATGGTTGTGCGAGAGATCACCTTATCTAACATTGTGACAATAACCCAAACAACAAGTGACTTTGAATGCCATTGGAGTTTGCCTTATTCTAGAGGATCTGAGTCAAAGCCGACAAATCCTGTCAAGGTGGTGACTAGAGCTGAATCTCAAAAAGCAGTCAAATATAAACCAATGGCTAAAACAGACTGAGTTCTAGAGTGGATCAGTGAGGACTCAACAAAAATCATGGAAAGAAAAAATAGACATAATGAAAGCAAAGAGGCTAAAAGAAAAGGTTGTCTTGGAGATAGAACTAAATTGAATCGGGGAACATATCAAACGTAAATAAGAGAATAAGGATAATTTCAAGGAAGCGAAAGCATCAAAAACAATATCAGGCAGTTCGAGAAAGTGAACGAGCACTTAGATGCCATGTTTCAAATCTACAAGGTGAGGCTAAATAACAACCAAACACTAGAACAAATATTTTTGAACTTTTCACATCTTAAGATTGAAACAAAACAAATGGAAATGTGCAGAAGGCTGATAGAGATAGCTCTAGCTCCAATGGAGAAAGAACCATTGAGAATCTCTAAGCAAGTAGTGCATGTGCTAGAAAAGGAGAACGCAAGCACACGAAAAGAAGAAAAAACAAGTAAACCAACCAAAATGGGGACTTTCTCCACGAACAACTCCCAAGAAGCATGACAAAAGAAAACCTAACGACACAGCAGAAACTTCAATGAAAATCTCCAAAACTAAATGAAAATGCGAGTATAAAAATTGAAACATACGCTGAAAGAAATTTGGACAACTAAGGTCCAGAGTGAAGAGGAGTCCAACACAGAGAGATTTGAAGCACCCTCTCACTATGAAAAGTATACCATCGAAGATAGATATATCATAGTTTAGCAACAATGGAGGTAACTTAAAGAACACATAACATCGTATGATGGGCCTAAAAATGCAAAGAAAGATTGACGGGGAATTGACCTAGTTGAACTAGAATAAGAACGGAGATCGGCTTATATAGCTACAAATCTCATAGAAGAGGAAGTGAAGCTTTTGATAGCTACTCTTAAAAAATGTAAAGATGTGTTTGCAAGGGTTTAAAGACATCGAGCGGACTGTTAAATCCATCGATAAGAATATATGGCCTATCATTAATGGATTGCTCTGAACCTTCATCTTTTTGCACGCGAATAACATCACTCACAATGATGTTCATGGAAGTAATATCTTCCTGCATTTTTTCTTGGTTGGAGTATATGTGGGCAGATGTGATTGGGATAGTGCAACCTTGTTCCCCATAGAGAACACATTTTTGAAGTTGCCAAATCCTTTCCCATCAACAAGGGAACCCTGGAGCAAGCGATATTGGTGGGTGGCTCCCGAATGTATACCCACAAATCCTCTAGTCTACACGTGCAGTCAAGATATCTACTCCCTTTGAAAATTCATTCGAGAACTCCTGAAATATTTACCTAAGTATGGTGACACTAATTACATTGCTTTCCTCATACACTTTTACGAAGTCCTACGCACTTGTGTATCTCCCAATCCCACCCAGTGCAAGTCCTCACATGATCTCCTCAGCATGTTACAAGGCATTAGGCTTGTTGGTCGTACGCTCCCAGATAGTGCAGGCTTGAGGCCATTCAATGATTAAAATCATACCTTGTAATTTGAGAATGTGTCTATACTTTGCAATGAAACAGTTTTGTCTTGTAGTTTCATGCTATTTTATTCCATAGGTGTTGTCAAAGTGATGAGAGAGATGTGAATTTTAAAATTTTGTATGTTGAACATTGATTGTACCATCAATTGTATTTTTCTAATCAATGTGTATCTGTTCTTTTGATCTAATATTTTATTATTATGTGATTCGACAGGAAATGGCAGCCCCATTCTCTCCTCCCAATGTCGATGGTGAGCTCGACCACGAGGATTCCCAACGCATCTTTAGACAGGAGAGCCTACATTACGGGGCTCAAGACCTCTCCTTATTCTTTGTCGAGAGTATGGAGCCCGAGGGTTTGGAGGGCGAACCAATCATATTGGAGGACGTACGCAAGTGATGTCCCTCCTTTTTTGTGAAAGACGTACTGTTCAGGAGGTCAGGTCGTGCCAAGGCAAAGACACCATTGAAAATCTCATATTTACAACACAAAGGGCTTGTGCGTGTGTTGCTTATACGCTTCATCCAAAAGGAGCACAATCTACCTAATAATAATCGAGTTACCATGTAAGTCTTCGTGCAAGATATATTAAAGAAGACCATCCTTTGGACAGATCGTCCTTTCAACACTAGTATCGGACTTGGAAGAGCTAAAGAAAGGGCACAAGTGGATTGTGAGGAGGCAGACCCACTTGCACGAAAGAGGCAAGTGGTGCTCCTACCAGATGAGCATGAACAAATTGTTAATATTGTGTCTCATGGGACACTAGCCAGCCAAGAAGAGAGCGTTCTCTCACTACAAGAGAAGGTGGCAGCCGAAGAAGTAGGAGTAGCTGTTTTATTGAAAAAAATTTCTAGATACAAAGCGTGAAATGGTCCAAAGTATACTCCAGTCACCCGTGT
Source organism: Adiantum capillus-veneris (assembly GCF_014529385.1). Classification (NCBI taxonomy): domain Eukaryota; kingdom Viridiplantae; phylum Streptophyta; class Polypodiopsida; order Polypodiales; family Pteridaceae; genus Adiantum; species Adiantum capillus-veneris. The sequence goes on from NW_028221823.1 coordinate 53,033, forward strand.
GGCTATCCTCGTGGGTGCATGAATGGGAGCATGTTACAAAAGACGTACACAATGTCTATGGCAAGAGCAGGGCTTAATAAATTTTTGTGCTTTGAGCGAACAAAGTCATAAGAAGACCAATTTCACTCATAGCTACCACTAGATGCCGCGATCGAAATCACCATGGTCGCCACATGTTGTAACTCAACTACGTCTCCTCCATATTCTTTCCACCATACTGGGCCTAAAGAACATTTTATGCTATTAAGAACCCAAGGATCTGCGAAAGTTCCTTCCCTATTGGCATAATCCAGCCTCTATTGGAATGCATCCATGCCATCTTCGCCTGGCAACAACTGCGAGCAGACATTTCTAAAGTCTCTCATTACCTCTTTGTTGTAAGCTTGTCCGTTCATCTGAAACTTTGGATCCAAGAGAAGTGCAGCACCATGCAATGGTCTGTGCATTTGAGCCCATCGTTTCTCCACAAGTTGCACAATTTGTGTTCTCCCCTTGCACTGTAATGGTTGTATTCTTTGGTTTGATGTATCGCCTCAGACATGATCCAATAAACCTTACCAATGACAAACTTATCTGTGTTGACAACCCTTAGTAGTTCCACATAGGGCTTACTAACCCCAACAAGTTTGTCAATGTTCCGCCAAAAGAGAGGAGATTGCACCAAGGACACACATTTTTGAGTTGTGTAATGGTGGCTTGGATACTTGCTAAGCCAAGCCTCCCAACGGTGATCTGCAACAGCTTCTGTAAGAGCCACTCGCACTTCAATGAGATTATTCAAAACATAGTATGTTGTAGCGAATTGTGTGGCACATAAAATTTAAAGTGCTTTATTTAGAGACTTGGAGTGAATGTCAATGTTCCGCCAAAAGAGAGGAGATTGCACCAAGGACACACATTTTTGAGCTGCTTCATGGTGGCTTGGATACTTGCTGAGCCAAGCCTCCCAATGGTGATCTGCAACAGTTTCTATAAGATCCGATGAGATTATTCAAAACATAGTATGTTGTAGCGAATTGTGTGGCACATAAAATTTGAAGTGCTTTTTTTCAGATACTTGGAGTGAAATAAAGCATATGTAAATGGATGTTCTTCTATAAACTTGACTACGTGATTGGTGTCAATAAGGAATTATTTTATGAATGATAATTTGCCCATATCCTTTAGGAGTAAATTTAGGGTGTGTGGTGTACATCCAAGCCATGTAATTTTTGAATACTTTTCCATAATGGCTAAACCCACTCCTTTGTAGTTGGAAGCATTTTTGTAACAATAGTTGTCACATTCTTCAATCCACCCAGTCGAGCGATAGCTCGCTCATATACCTTTGTCAAGTAAAGAGATACTTTGTCTTTCATTGAGGTATCAATGGCCTCCAAAAACATTGCACCTTTGGGACCAATTACCATGACATTAATCAATGGTTTTTTTTACAGCTCGTCCATCCGTGGAGTGCTATCGTACAGCCAAATGCTAGAATAAAGTCAAGCACCATTCGCTTAAGAATCGCTTCTATACGGATCTTGACTTTGTCCACATACTCTGTTCGGAGTTTATTATAACCAGGATAAATGAATCCTTTTTTTTGTAGTTGACATTAGTGCATCTTTCAAAATAAGATTTCTTATGACATTAAATGGCATTCCACAAGCCATGAAGGCTTGTGTCCACTTTAGATGCAATTCGAGCATAACATTTGTTCATGAGAACCAAAAGACCCTACATGTATGTGTATATCTTATCCATACTTAGAAGTAGGAGACCCTTCTCAAACAACCAAGTATAGAAGTATTGCAATTTAAAGAACCTTTGGTAACCTTTTAATTGCACATAGAAACTTTTATTTTAATATTTTAAATCAATGTCTTATCTGCCTAGTGAATGATATGTTCAAAAAATATGAACTAACACTGCATCTATGCACATAGTATAGCTATGATAGATTTTAATCATCAAAGATCACTTTTAGTATCTATTTTAAAACAAATAGAGCTAGGAGTACAGCCTCTAAAATTTAGAATTATGCATTTGCACTAAGACACTATAGCTAAAAAAATAGCTTCTAATGCTTAGAATTATTTATTTATCTATTCTAAAAGAAATAGAGCTAAGAGTATAGCCTCGAATGTTTAGAATTATACATTCACACTAAAACAATACAGATAAGAATATAGCCTTTAATGCTTATAATTATTTATTTATAGTAAAACAATAGAGCTAAAGTATAGCTTCTATTGCTTAGAATTATAGATGATTGAATCTACTTTTTTTATTTATAATGTTTTAACATTAGAAATAATCTATTTTCTTAAGACATTGAAGGATTTTTTAAGTTGACAATTCAACCTTTCTATGTCGGGGGTAACCTGACACTTTGGTGAAGGAATTGTCCCTAAAACACGTAAATTTGGGCTTTTTATACTATTTCAAAATCGATCGATACTGTTTCGATCTTTACATATCGATCAATAGTCTTTCAATCGATATTGTATCAATCCATAGTCTTTCGATCGATAGGTATATAGTAAAATGTTATTTTGAATAAAGATGACATGGCAACGAATAATACGCGTGAATAAATCTTTGAACCGTATTAATCGACCATTATTCACGAATAAAACAAATGTTGAATAATGAATCATGCAACCTGGATGCAGGTTAGCTTAATCTAGGGAGAACAATATCAATTTTTTAATCATGTATTCTTTGTAGACCACTAGGTACTATTGTACTTAGTGAACAAACCATGCAATAATGGCCGAATAGTTTGATGTTTCCTTATATTGCTAGAGTTTGACTTCACGATAATAGTCAGGAAAGGGACTACTCATCAAAGGGCGACCATTTGTCTCAAGATCCATAGAGAAGCGCTTCTTGGAGTTGCCAATGACCTGCAAGAGTCATATCTTTTCACCATACAGATGGTAAGGAGGTGGAGCGAACATGTGATTCCATTGCTCACATTGGTCCTATACAACTTGAAAGGCATTCATCAGTCATTCAACAAACAAGCAGGACGTATAATAAAAATGAAAAATGACTTATTTATTTGCAAGTGACATGTAGAAAAAGCTAAGGGTTATGCAAAAATGACACATTTATAGACATTTCATTAGTTAAGTGCTATTATGAGCTATGGTCATTTATGCCCGATCCACCAGTATATGCCCAAGCACCATGTTTTCTCGCATTTTTCTGTTTTGACCTGGTTCAACCACCTAAGGGGAGAAACCCGCTTAAGAACCAAACATTGCTTGCAGCAACCTACACAAGAGCACTTTTTGTAGGCCCTGTGTTGCCCAGTCTGAACAACACAGGCCGGGCAGTTTTATTACGATCGCTGCGGAAATGTGCAA